>NW_028274813.1:48266590-48418106 GCF_037043125.1 Eumetopias jubatus
ACACGTGCCCTCATACTCATCACCCTGTATTTCCCATCTGTATCTCTTCTTTGGTAAGGTATGTGCTCAGATCTTTGGCCCATGTTTTTTGGGTGCATTGTTTTAATAAATACTGCTAGTAACTTTCCCTAAAAGTCTAGCCAGCCAAGTGTGAGAAGATCCATTTCTCTATATCCTTGGCAACACTGGATGTTACCAATTTGTGAAATGTCTGTCTGTTAGGAAAAAGAGTCACTTTGTATTCTTGCTCTGATTTGCCTTTCTCTGACTACTGGTGAGATTGAGTGTCTTTTCGTGTCTTTGGATCATTTATATTTCCTCTTCTGTGTACTACCTGCTTATATCTTTTGCCCATTTTCCCACTACGGGGTCTTTTTCTTTATAGTACGTAAAGTGTCTTGGTACGTAAAGTGTCTTGGTAATAGTAGGGCTGTAGCCCTTTATTTGTTATAACAAATATTTCCCTGCCAATTATTTGTCTTTTGACATTGTTTCTAGTGTTTTTGTTTTTCGTTTTTTACCAAACCAACATTATTTTATTTTTTTTATTAAGGTAAAACACACATAACATAAATGTTACCATTTTAACTATCTTTAAGTGTGTATATATATATATACACATATATATGTGTATATATATATATATATATACACTTCAGTGACATTAAGGGCATTCACATTGGTGTGCAACCATCACCACCATGCAGCTCCAGAACTTTTTTTAAATATTATTTATTTACTTTAGAGAGAGAGCAAGAGCGCATGCTCACGATGGGGAAGGGGCAGAGGGAGAGAATCCTCAAGCAGACTCCCTGCTGAGTGTGGAGCCAAGCCTGGGACTCAGTCCCACCACCCATGAGAGCATGACCTAAGCCAAAACCAAGAGCTGGCTGCTTAACCAACTGAGCCACCCAGGCACCCCTATAGCTCCAGAACTTTTGTCATCTTCCCAACATTATTTTATTCTTCTGTGACCAAACTTGCCTATCTTGTTTTTTTTCTTCTAGAGCTCTAGTTTTTTATGATGCTTTCTTCCATCCTAAAGTCATAGAAAGTTTCTCCTAAACTTTTTTCTAGTATTTATAGTATTTTATACTAAAACTTTTAACATATCCGAAAATTATTCTTATATATAAGGTGGTAAGATATGGTTCTCATTTTCCTAATGGGTAATCAGTTTTTTTCCCAGAATCAATTTTAAATAAAGCACATTGTTTTCAATTGTATTGAAGTACTACCTTGGTCATATGTCAATTTCCTTTAAATACACAGATCTAGTTCTAGACTCTGTACTGCTTCTATTTGTTCATTTCTTTGTCAATAGCCTGCTGGCCTGGTAATGATGATGCTGCTGCTGCTGATTATAGGCACTTTATTGAAAATTTTGCCATTTGGTAAAGCTAATTGCCCCAACTCTTTTTTTCCTTGGCAGTTTTAAAACAGTTATAGTTCTGTATGAACATAAAAGGCATTTTATCTAGTTAAAAAAAAATCCTTTTGGATTTGATTGGAATTGCATTATATCTACATATTATTTTTAGAACTGACCTTTAAAAATTTTTTTTAAGATTTTATTTATTTATTTATTTATTTATTTATTGGAGGAAGAGAAAGTACGGGAGTGGGGTGAGGAGCGGAGGGAGAGTCAGACTCCCCACCAAGCAGGGAGCCTGACGAGGGGCTCAATCCCAGGAGTCCGGGATCACAACCTAAGCTAAAGGCAGATGCCCAACTGACTGAGCCACCCAGGTGCCCCTGAACTGATTTTTTATGATATGAATTCTTCAGTGGCATCATTTTATCAGGACCATACCTATACTTTGAAAGTTCTTAAATGGGGTTAAGGTGAAATTTAGAGCTTTCTTTCTGAATCAAAAGCAAGTTAACAGCTGCTGTTAACTCTTACATTGAGTTTCATGATGTATTTGAGAGCATTCATCGCAGGGGAAGGGAAGAGTGATAGGAAATATGAAGAATTCGATTCTTTCTCTTCTTCTTAGTTTGGACAAGCTCCCAGCCTTGCTGGATCTCACGTGCTTGACAGGGTCATAATATGCTGATCTGGGAATCCCTGGGAGGTATTAAGGGTAATTATTATAAAGGGGGGGCATCAGTTTTCCCTATTGTGTGTGAACGTTAACTGATAAGGGATTTCTGCAAATGTGTCTAGGTAACTAAGACCTAGAGTCAAGTTCAAGAATTATAATGGCCGGTAAAAAACATCTTACTAAAACAGCTCCTGCTTTCTAAAATTTAATCCCTCTTCTTTTATTATTTATCACAGTTACGGGAGAAGAATGATTTTGAAAGGAAAACAGGATATGATCATGGAGAAAATAGTCTGTTGCTTTTGTCTGAAGCACAGACAGGATAAATATCCCCCCAGTTGCCCTGCAAGGAATAAGAATCCTTGAAAACCAGGGCGCCTGGGTGGCTCAGTCGGTTAAGCGTCTGCCTTCGGCTCAGGTCATGACCTCAGGGTCCTGGGATAGAGCCCTCCATCGGGCTCTCTGCTCAGCAGGGAGCCTGCTTCTCACTCTCTCTCTGCCTGCTGCTCCCCCTGCTTGTGCTCTCTCTCTCTCTCGCTGTCAAATAAATAAATAAAATCTTTTAAAAAAAAAGAATGCTAAAGATCAACTTTATTAAAAAAATAAAAGAATCCTTGAAAACTTGAAGGATAGGAGAGACCATGGATATAACGGTCTGTATACTGGTTAATCCAGAAACATGTGACCATTGAGGACTAGGGTAGGGTAGAGGTCACAAACCCGCTACCTGCAAGGGCCAGACAGGTGTGGGAGAAATGCTTCACTTCTGCAAATGCATATACTTTTTCTTATTTGCCTTGAAATAAGCAGTCATTTCTTTTCTTCTTTTTTTTTTTTTTTTAGATTTTATCCATTTATTTTTTTGAGAGAGAACACAAATGGGGGAAGGGGCAAGAGAGACGGAGAAGCAGACCCCCTGCAGAGCAGCTCTGGTGTGGTGTAGGGCTCGATCCCAGGACCCTGAGACCATGACCTGAGTCGAAGGCAGATGCTTAACTGACTGAGCCACCCAGGTGCCCCTGCAGTCATTTCTACTGTGTGTGTACATTTTTCTGCTTTTGATAGAAACACAGGTACTTTAAATATCTCACTTTTACCTCTCAGATAAGAAAATTGATCATGCAAGAGTGATGAGAAAGGACAGCTTTCACTTGGCCTTAGTGTCGGGGAGTGGTAGGGAGTGGTGGGGACCGTGGCGAACTAAGCACGGGCCTTATCTAGAGGGAACAGCTGTGTCTTGGCCCTAGCTCACTGATGCCACCATGTGCAGGCCCCATATTGCTAGATCTGCAGCGTTTTCAAGAGAATCCTGGTAACCAGGGTTTTAAGGTAACATTTCCTGATCTGAAATGTTGGCAACTAATACAAAATTCTTCAAAGTGCTATGGCCAAGAATTTGACCTTGGAGGATGTAGAAGGCTGTGCTTACCACAACAGATGGGTGGTCGGTGTAGACACGGGGTCAATGACGAGACAGAGGAAGCTGACCAAGGATACGTAGCATTCTCCGCTCTGTGAGGGAAACCAAGTAAAGGTCAGGTTAAATGCAGCTGACAAAAATGGAGTCCTTTTTTCAATGGCAGAGAAAATTCTTCTCTTCGCAGCATATTATGAAATGCCAGTGTTCAAAACAGAGAGAAAAATAAAAGGGAAGCCAAAATAAAATAGCATCAACAAAGGTGGCGACTTTATCCATGAGAAACTAGATCCAAGTCTGAGCCGGCCAGCCTTCTATGTATGGAATAACTAAAGGCTGGTGGGGCCGGACTGCTAAGAACCACTGACATCCTCAAGATTGGGCCAGCACAATCATAATGCCGACAAATCAGACCAGGCCTGAGGCTTTGGCTTTCATCCACTCATAAATAGGAAGGAATTATAATTAAAAGAGCCCTGAACTACATCATTGTAGTAGGTGTGGCAATTTAACCTGTTTTATTAAAATTACTTGTATGTATAATAAACATGTCAATGGACTGTCCATCCATCATGTTGCCAACTTTTCCTCATCTAATTCCTCTGTATGTCCCTAAAGAAGCCCATTCAGTATTGAAGTAGAAGTATCCAAATCCTTGTGAATACAAACTTTCACAATATTGGAGCTGTTATCAAACCCTCCAGGCTACCAATTGCAAACTGGTTTCAGGACTAGAGGTGTCCCTCTGAGTCCTGCTCCCGAGATACAGGGACACCAACAGCGAGCGACGGAAAAGGTTGAGATGCTAGATCCATAGGACCTGGCTCCTGGTCTCAGTCCTGCACCGACCCTGCTTCCAAAGTGCTCACATGGCCGCCTGGGGAAGCCCACAGCGTGCCCCTTAGGCCTCTCCCCGCTTGACCTTCTAGCAGCCTCCGTCACCGGGGCCGCTTCCTCCTTCCATGATATGCCCGTCCCTCATGCTCTGCTGTCTTCTCTCTTATCTAGCGGGACTTTCTTCTTTCTCCTCTGTTTCCTCCTCACTCACCATACCCCTGGTGCTGAGGTTCCATGGGCCTCTTAGACCTTTCTCACTTGCTCTACTGGGAAATCACATCTCCCCATGGCTTCACTTACACCCATGCTGACTCCCCAGGTTTTATCCTCAGCTCCAACTCCAGCCAACCTGACAACTCTGCTTTGGCATCTCAGAGTCCCCGCCAGCCCAATCTGCCCAAAAGAGTAGTTTCGTCCCCCCAAAACCTGCTCCTCCCCTCAGTGATGGCACCACCATCTGCCCCGTTATACAAACCTCTGGTCATTCTTAACACCTCCCTCTCCCTTATTCCTCACCTCCGGTCCATCACCACATCCTGAATATTCTAATAATAAAATACATCTCCCAACAGTGCCTTTCTCACCATCTCCCTGCCTCTGCCTGGTTCAAGCCACCATTGTCTCTCAGCTGTCCACGGGCTCTGCCATGGTGTCCTCTCACCATATTGCCTCCTCCAAGCCGTTCTGTATCCAGCCCCTGTAGTGAGCTTTAAAAAACCCAAATGGGGGATGCCCAGGTGGCTTAGTCGGTTAGGCATCTGCCTTTGGCTCAGGTCATGATCCCAGGGTCCTGGGATCGAGTCCCACATCAGGCTCCCTGCTCAGTGGGGAGCCTGCTTCTCCCTCTGCCTGCCACTCCCCCTGCTTGTGTGCTCACTCTCTCTGACAAATAAATAAATAAAATATTTAAAATAAATAAATAACCCAATGGTATTATCGTATCACATCTTGCTAAAATTCTTTCTAGTAGCTTCCCATTACACTTGGGATAAAGTGTAAATTTCTTAGCATCGCCCTCAAGGTCCCACAGGACTCAGCTTCTGACTGTCAAACTGGCCTCAGTTCCATGCACTTGACCCTCAAGCCACACTGTCTTTCAGTTTTTTAAGTAGCCTAAATCCCCTTCTGGCCAGGGCCAGTTCTCTGCCTGGGAATCTGCCTCTACCACCACTCCTGACCTTGGTCTGGTCAGACCTTTCTCACCCTCCAGGACTCAGCTCAAGGCCACTTCCTCAGGGATGGTTTCTCTGAGGAAGCCTCATCTATATGCAGAGCTCCTCATGTGACTTCTTTGTGCAATGCCTGGGTCTTCTGCCCCATTTACCAATGTGCTCGAGTGCCCAGAGCAGTGCCTGAAACAGAGCAGATGCTCTGTAGATCTTTGTTGAATAAATGAACATTAGCTGGGAATGACTTCCAGATATCTGCTCCTCTGGAATGTGTTCTGGTCACCCAGAATCCTGGCAACCTAGAGACAGTTAATAATTTAAAGTATTTATGATTTCATATTTATAAGTCCTAATGAGAATTTAGTCTTAGTGATCAATTTTTCTAAATTAAATTTGTCCTGAAAATAAGTGGAGAAGTAAGTTATCGGCCATTTTCAATGATATACAAGTTATCTCGTGGAGGCGGTTAGGAGAGACAAGTGGTTTAAAAGTCACGTGACCTGTGTTGCCGGAAGCAATTTGACGATCTATATCACCAACCTTAAATGTCTATAGGAACCTCAGAGCTGGCCGTGGGATGGTAAAAAGTACTCTCCTGCTCCTGACAGAGCTGTAAGTATGTATGATCCATTTGGAAAGCAATTTGGCCATCTCTAGAGCCATAAAGTTGTATTTCTGGTGCTTCTAGATGGTGCCTACCTAACTTCCTCACGATCTTCCCTGGACCACCCACCATTCGCAAACTGGGCACCCTTTACCTTGTTTTTTGTGACATTTATCATATCTGTAATTGTTTGTTCAATTATCTACTATCCCTCTTAGGTTCTAAACTCACGAAGGGTAGGGGCAGGACTGGCTTTATTTGTTTCTATATCCTTAGGACTCTATCTTATGCATTAAAATAAATAAATATTTGTTGAATACACTGAATAGAGAAAATCTTCCTGAATAAAAATAGCTCTCACTCCCTATACTGATATTAGCAGTTATCCTTCAAGGAGAGGTCACTACGTGCGCGACGCTGTTGAGTACGCTCTATGTGGCACGCTCACCTCAGCCCTCCTCCTACTGCCACAGGTGGAAATGGAGGCCCAGCATGCTTCAAAGTTAAGATCAACCAGCGAGTAAGTGGTTCATCAACACTTTTACTTACAACAGCCACAAACTGGAAAGAATCTTACATGTTATTTGAATAGAATATCTTACAGTTCCTAGGGTTCAGGTTTTCCAAAGGGGGCGTAGTCATAGAAAGAAGGGGTAGCATTTTCACAGTCCCACTTGGTTCAGTGTATACTATTGTGACGGTGCCCTTCACCTTTCATGGGGTACCCATGCTTGCATTCCAGCACTACTGGGGTTTGTGCTAAGTGTGTCAGTTAGGGGGAGGGGGCCAGACAGAGAAGGTGACATCTGGATGACGGGAGTGTTTCAGAGAGACAGGTGAACAGGTCCTGAGATGAGAGGGAGCCTTCAAGGGAGTGAGAGAAATTCAGTGATGAGACATGAGGCTGGAGACAGAAGCAGAGGCCAAGTTGAGAGGGCTTTTGGGTTTTACCCTGAGGCAGCAGGGCCCTGCAGTGATCCCTGCGGGTGTGGATGGGACAGGGTGGGACAGGGTGGAGGCACCAGTCTTGGCATCTGGAGAAGGTCCGGGTAGTCAGCTGGTAGATTAGTACTTGTGCTTAAAAGGTTGGCTAGAGATATAAGTGAGGAACTACATAGGGAACATGGAAAAGAATCTAAGAAAATTAAAAGAATTAAGATTTGGGGAAAATTAAAAGAATCTAAGATTTGGGGACGCCTGGGTGGCTCAGTCGTTAGGCGTCTGCCTTCGGCTCAGGTCATGATCCCGGGGTCCTGGGATGGAGCCCCGCATCGGGCTCCCTTCTCCGCGGGAAGCCTGCTTCTCCCTCTCTGTGCTCTTCCCTGCTTGTGCGCCCTCTCTCTCTCTCGAATAAATAAATAAAATCTTAAAAAAAATTTTTTTAAAAAGAATATAAGTTTTGACGTCTGGACCTCTGGATAGCACTGCTTCAGAACCTGAAAGAAAACCTCTGCTTACTGCTAATTCCTTCTTCATGCTGCCACTTAGCCCCCTCAAACGGGTTGTTTGCTGTTTGAGACATCTAAGCTGACGCGATTCTTCAGTTTAAGACAGTGGTCAGATCTGTCCTACTATTCTGGAAAATGTTAGCTTAGGCTAAAAGTTACCAGGTATGTTACCCTAAACGTGGGGTTTTGTAGCTTCAAGTGCCCTGTTCCAAGGCCCACACGTGACTAATGGCCTGTAGAATATTGTGGCCGTTTTATCTTTGTTTCATCCAGTGTAGTATCTAGAGGAGGAATTTCACAACTTGAAGACACAGAGGACTATTACAAAGAAAACGAGAAAATAGCTGTCTTCTTCTGTATTTCCCTTGCTGGCTGCTTCTCTTCTTGATGCCCACACCAATGTGATCCAGCAGGCCGTTCAACATCTTCACTTTTTCTCCTAACTCCTTTTACCTCTTATGAAGTATCTGCTTGTCTGTGATCAGTACCTCTGGCTACATATTGAATCACCTGGAGAATTTGAGGGAAAAAAAAAAAAACAGATGCCTGGCCCCTTCCTAAGACATTCAGGGTCTCTGGAGATGGGGTGTAAGCATCTGTAGTTTCTAGAAGTCCCCCTGCGACCTAGTACAGATTATCTATTGCTCTTTGGCTGCATAATCTCCCCCGCACTTGGTAGCTCCGAACAAGAGTGATGTTTTATTTCTCACAATTCCGTGGCTTGCTGGAGTGTTCCTTCAGCTGGCCTTGCCTGGGTTCACTTTTGGAACTGAATGTAGGTGGGGGTCGGCTGGGGGCTGAGCTCAGCCAGGACACCTGGGCCTCCCTCCCCTGGGGGTCCTTCATCCTGGGCTTCTTCAGGGCGGAATCTGGGGTGGGGGGGTGTCTCGTGCTTTGCTTTGACTGCTAGAATTGGGCAGCAGTAATATCATCTGGCGTCCTCTTTTGTTTCTTAGACGGCTGTCAGAAGGCCTTCACGCCCTGAAGAAATTTAATCATTTTGACTCTTCACAATAATTCGTTTGCCTAATTGTCACGTTTTAGATAGGATTACAGACAGAAGGGTCCAGGAAGCTAAGTACAAGACTTAGCCTTGGCAACACAACATTGATTCCGACCTTTTTTCTTTTTCTCTAGATACACATCTTCAGGCACATCAGCTTAGAGAGCCTTCCTCATTCTTCTGTTTTAAAATGTCTCGTCAACCTAGGAAACACAATTTACTCATTCATTCCCAAATAATTATCGAATGCCTATTATGTGCAAGGCCCTGTGCTGGGGGTACAGCCACATCCTTTTGAGGAAACAAGAGAATCCTGAGGTCATGATTCTTATTTTCAGTGGTTTATATCTCTTGTATCTGTTGACAGCAGAGGACATTGAAAAGTCAAAAGAACGATTGCTTGGTAATTCCAGAGGATTGCCAAGGAGACCTACTTCAGGGGAGCTATGAGATGTACAGGGCCATTGAACCAGCCTGGGGAGGAGATCTGGGGACCCCTCTTTAGGCAGGGACATTTGATCTGAGCCTTAAAGGATGAGTTTACATTAACTAGAAATTGCCCTGGATTTTTCATTCTCCTTTCTTTTCCAGACTTCTCATCTCTCTCTTTGCCTTCCCCAACCACCTGGGTGAGGCTGTAATCATTTACAAGCTGCTAACAAAGAGCTCCTTGAGAGAAGTAAGATCATACTGCTTGCGGTTTCCTCCAACCCAGGACAAGAAACTTCCTAAAGGACAAATCGCTCTCTTTTTCTTGAATCAGAATCAGAGAAAGCTCTATCCATCACAGCCCCAGCTTAGCAAACCTTGGTTTTTTGTCTTTGCAGCAACTCAAGCATCCGAACCTCGTGAACCTTATCGAAGTCTTCAGAAGGAAACGGAAGCTTCACCTGGTGTTTGAGTACTGTGACCACACGGTTCTCCACGAGTTGGACAGACACCAAAGGGGGTTAGTGATCATTCCTTACGCACAAAACACAGGAGCAAACCCCGGGATTTGCGAGGGAAGATGAGAAGTGGCCCTTTTGCAGACCCGGCAAGAGCAGGCAATGTTTGCACGGCTGGGCCTGACGGCAGAAGGGTTACTGAAAAGGTTGGGAAAGAAATCATAACTCATCATGTTCACGAAGAAACAGCAGCATAATTAGGCTGAACTTGACTTCTTTGTTATGTTATCTGGGTTTCTGAGAAAGAAAAGGAAGGCTATTGGTTAGTTGCGCCTGATTAGGGAAGGGCAAGGACTTGGAGATTGAAAGCAGGAGTCCAAAGACAACAACCAAGAGGAGGTTTCAGGCTAGAACAAACGTGGCGTTTCACCCCGGGGCGATCTGGGAGTCTGGTCTGCTGTATCAGTCAGGAATTCCTTGGTGACAAGGGACAAGAGCCCACGGAGGCCAGCGTAGGTGAAGGACTGTGACGGTGGCTGTGACTGGGAAGGATGGGGAGATTATGGAGGCCCTGATGATCTTATCATACATCCCTCTGCAGCATAGGCAGCTGCTTTGTGTGCATTACAAGAAGCCTTGGTGAGCAGGCAGAGCCTTTGTCTGCAAAAAAAATGGGGGTGTGTGCCCTTTCCTCTGGTTGAAGGTAGCCCCTTGCCAGAGTGAGCAGGGCGCAGGCTGGATTTCGGTGCCCACCCACTTCTCCTTGGCTGGATGTTTTGTTTTGTTTTGTTTTTAAATGAGGTTTTTTTTTTTTAAGATTTTATTTATTTATTCACGAGAGACAGGGAGAGAGAGAGAGAGAGAAGCAGAGGGAGAAGCAGGCTCCCAAGGAGCAGGGAGCCCGATGTGGGACTCGATCCCAGCACCCTGGGATCATGACCTGAGCTGAAGGCAGATGCTTAACCATCTGAGCCACCCAGGTGCCCTTGGCTGGATGTTTTAAAGGCAGAGTACCATCGGTGGTGGATTTTTTTCTCTCTCAACTCTCCTCTATGCTGGCTTCATTTTGCCTTGCAGATGAATCTTATAAGGTGGATGTGGGAGGGTATGTGTATGTGGCACGTGACGGAAGGGAAAAATTTGAACTAGGAAGCCTGGCTGCAGGCTTTTATCAACCTATGTAGCCACTCGAGAGGAAAGTCCTAGAAGAAGGTAGCATCTCCTTATATAAAGTCCAGTGGAAAACTCTGCCTCAGGGCAGGTGATGCAGCTGTCTCTGGAGTCAATCCCTGTGGCCAGATGGAGAGGCTAGAATGATGAGCAGACCCTGGAAGATAAAATGCAAAGTGGGTCAGTCAAAGATGACTTCCTGGAGGAAGTGGCCTTTGAGTTGAATGGTGAGGAGACTTAAAACAAGTGAGCAGCGAAGGATATCTCATCCTCTCCTTTTGCTGGGCTCCTGGGAGCCCCGCTTTGGCCAGGGACAATATGCAGAGTGGCGTTGGGTATCAGAGTGGTGGCGTGCCACCCCATTCCGTCTCACATTCACACTCCGGTGACTGGAGGCCACGGGTCTTTCAACAATGCCTTCAAGCCCTGGCTGAGAGCTTGCCGTTTGCCATGCGGGGGTACTTAGGTGATCAGCCGTGATTTCCAGGCAAATGGGATTAAAGTGGCTTGTGGTTTGTAAGTGACCACGGCACAGGCTTTTGGTGTTAATTCACACAGCCAAAGAGAGCCAAGAGAACAGACACCTCCCTTCAGAAAGTCACTGATACGGAGAAATTGTGTTCAAGGGAGAAAACATTTAGTATGTTAATATTTGCTATTTTGACAGCTTGCAACTAACACTTCGATTAAACCTATTAGTATGAAAATAAAAAAAAAAAACCTATTAGTATGAATTAGTCCTGGCTATGTGGTACTAGGGAGATGTTGCAGGGCGTTTGGTTAGTCATGTTAGATTGAGTCACTTGGAAGCACGCATTAGTGGGGGGCTGAAAGCAAGTGGGAGTCAGTTCTTTTTTGGCACAGAGTTTGCGCAGAAGGAAAAAAGGGCGGGACGAGGCGTGATCAGAGTTTGGAAAGCAGATTTTTTTTTTTTAACTCCACTGGCTAGAATATGTTATATATGTTCCAGGAAATAGACAAAATAAGATTTAAATTCTAAGCCAGATGATATTTATTTATTTTGAAGTTTAAAGACTTTTTTGTTAGTTTATGTTTTATTTTATTTAAGATTTTATTTATTTATTTGACAGAGAAAGGAACAGCGAGAGAGTGAACATAAGCAGGGGGAGTGGGAGCGACTGAGCCACCCAGGCGCCCCTGTTAGTTTGTTTCAAAAATAAAAGTCACCGGGGACACCGAAATGGCTCAGTCTCTTAAGCGTCTGCCTTCGATTCAGGTCATGATCCCGGGGTCCTGGGACGGAGCCCCGAATCAGGCTCCCTGCTCAGTGGGGAGTCTGCTTCTCCCTCTGCCCCTCCCCCTGCTCGTACTTTCTCTCTCTCAAATAAAAAAGCCAAAAAAACAAAACAAAACAAAAAAAATATAAGTTACTTTCCATTATGCTGAATATTTGGCAATACTCCAATCTATTTTAAATGCTATTTCAAATTTTTGCTTGTCATCGTTAAGGAATAAATGTCGTTAAACTGTATCAACCAATGATTTTGAAATTCATAGGAACATCTTCTTTTTCAGCTGAGGAATCTCATACTATAAAGTAACACTTTGTAAGCACATTCCCAGTAAAAGTGGGTCGGCATCCCATGTGTGACCTTTGGCAAGATGCTTCCAGGCATTCTCACCTGTGAAAATGAGAGTTTAGGACCGGGGTAGAGTTGAAGGGGACTTGCAGGTCTGTGATGCTGTGACTTGTTGATCTGATAGCCTAGAGGTCAGAAGACTGCTGTTCTCCTTCAGTCTCATGTGTGATCGGTGCAACAATGTCAACAAAGGAGAATGTGTAATGCCGCTGTTTTCCCAGCCTGGGCTCAGGTGGGGTCCTCCTTAGGGTGTGGTACGCTTGCCCCGAGAATATCCTATGATCACTTTATTCTGAGTACAGATTTCTAAAATGCAAAGTGGATCATGCCAGTCCTCTACATAAAATCTTGTAATCGCTCCCCAAAACTTATGGATGTGGTCCTAGCAGGGGACATAAGATTTCAGTCTCTCTACAGCCCCATTTCTCATCAGTTTGCCGCATAAAACATGACACTGCCCCCACAGAACCCTTTGCATTCTGAGCTTCACTCAGGACATGCCGTTTTCTCAGTCTGCACCGCCTTTCCTTCTCTACTCTGCCTAGCAAACTCCTGCTTGTCCTTCAGCTACAGCTCACATATGACCCCCTGTGTGGGAACTATTTTAGCTGACACTGAAGAGAGTCAGGAGTTCCTTTCTCTAGCGTCCATCACGTCTTCTGGGACTGTTTCTATTACATACCCCATTTGCAAGGGAAACTATAAAACCTTCAAGGGCAAGGGCTGGCCTTCCTCCCCTGTGTATCCCCAGTGTCTTCTAGCTTAATTCTTGGCACTTGCTACACCCCTAAAACTTGTTGTGGAATGACCAAAGTTAGCAAACCAATAAATTGATACTTACCAAATGGTTTTGAAGAAGGGTAATGCTAACAGTGTTTTGATGATTTTTCATTTTAAGATAGTTACTTTGATTAAAAATTCAAAAACCTACTATTGTCAAAGGAAATTATCAGTACATTGCTGGAGCAACCTGTCCAGAGGGCAGTTTGGCATTGTGTGTTAAAAGCCTTAGAGAGGGGCGCCTGGGTGGCTCAGTCCGTTAAGCATCTGCCTTCAGCTCAGGTCCTGATCTCTGGGTCCTGGGTTGGAGCCCTGTGCGTCAGGCTCCCTGCTCAGCGGGAAGCCTGCTTCTCTCTCAGTCTCGCTCTGCCCCTCCCCACTGCTCGTTCTCTCCCTCTTTCAAATAAATAAAATCTTTAAAAAAAATAAAAAATACATAAAAATGAAAATAAAAGCCTTAAGAGACATTATCTTAGACCAAGCAATTCTACTTCTAACAATTTACCATAAAAGTAATTGAGTACATGCATAAAGGTTTAGTTATAAAAGTGTTTGTTAAAGGATTTATGGGTTTTTTTTAAAATTTTTAAAAATTTTTAAAGTAAGCTCTGCACCCAACCAGGGGCCTGAACTCACGACCCTGAGATCGAGAGTTGCCTGCTCCACTGACTGAGTCAGCCAGGCACAGTGTTAAAGGATTTTTTTTTTTAAGATTTTATTTATTTATTTGACAGAGACAGAGACAGCGAGAGAAGGAACACAAGCAGGGATGTGGGAGAGGGAGAAGCAGGCTTCCCGCCGAGCAGGGAGCCCGATGCGGGACTCGATCCCAGGACCCTGGGATCATGACCTGAGCCGAAGGCAGACGCTTAACGACTGAGCCACCCAGGCACCCCAGTGTTAAAGGATTTTATAGTGAAAACATTGGAAACAACGGAAATGTCCAATAATAGAGGATGGTTAAGTAAATTATGGTATGTCTTTACAATGGAATACAGTGGGGCTACTAAGAATCATGCTTATAGATAAAACATACGTAGAAACAGAAAAATGTTCATGAGTGGTTGCAAAATGAAGAAAAATGCTATAATAAAAATACATATTAATTTTTATAGAATTTATATATAGATAGAAAAAAGGAAAATAATTAATACCCTATTAATGTTTTAATAGTGATACTTTGAGGTATGATTGTTATATATATTTTTTTAAGATTTTATTTAATTGAGAGAGAGCAAGAGAGCAAGCGAGAGAGAGAGAGAGAGAGAGCACAAGCAGAGGGGAGGGGCAGAGGGAGACGCAGACTCCCCATTGATCAGGGAGCCTGATGTGGGGCTCCACCCCAGGACCCCGGGATCATGACATGAGCCAAAGGCAGACGCTTACCTGACTGAGCCACCCAGGCGCCCTTTATTTATTTTTTTTATAATATTTCCTCCATGTTCCATTTGTCACTATGGTAATTTTTAATCCGTAAAATCATAAAAATAATTCTTGCCAAATCAGACTCAAAGACCTGTCTCTACTTTGAATCTGAAATGGATGTTAATTCATCTCCTTATTATCACATTTGTAACTTCTCGGAAATACTTTTGGAGAAGATTCAAATTCATGTTGCAATCAACAAGCAAGTTTGTGCCACAAGATATGTATCCTGCTACAGTGGCCTAAATACATATCCCTTACAATCCGCAGTGCTGGGCTCATGTTGTTTATATTTGCCCTCAAAACAAATGTATTACCATTCCTTATCTTCTGCAGAACTTAATGTACATCGTACTTATTATTCTTTCAACTGTTGGTCTCTCCTCTGTCAAAGTTTGGTAAACAACTAGTTTCCGTACTCCCTTACTTTTCTACCCTTCTGTAAGTGCAACCAGACACAATACTTCACTGATTCTTTTCCATTACCACTGGGTCCACCTCTGATTCTCATATAGTTGGTGCAAAGAACATCTGGTGGGAAAAGGTTATTACTGCAAGTTTTTAGTTTCTGTCCGTGGAATTCCACAACTTTTATAAAACACTTAAAATCTCTCTTTTTTAGATTGAAAGTGATATATTGTTTGTTCCAATAATGTCTCAAGCAACACAGAAACATAGAAATAAATAAAATTAACAGGTTGAGAATTATTTTCTAATTATTTTTCTTTGCATGTCTGTATTTAAATAGATTGTATTCTACATCATATAGTTATGCATTTTTTAAAGTGTATTCAGGAGCTGTCTCCCGATTCAAACATACCTACTTTTATATTTTTAAAATGGCTGCATGGCATTCCATGGTACAAATATACCACAGTTTCTTTATTTAACCCCCCACTGATAAATTTTTCTTTATCACTAACAAGACTACAGTGAACAATCACTTGCATAAAGATTTCCATAGGATAAATTCCCAAGAACATATTATTTCTCTGGGAGCTTGGCCAGTCCTTCCTTCCCCGTCTTTGTTGTAGCCTTGTGGAGAAGTGAATGTTGATTGTCTTCTTGGACTGTCTCAAGTATTAGAAGAGCAGTAGCAGGAAGGATGGCTGAAGTGCTGAGAATGCCAGAAAGAGACCTCTATTCTCTCTTCATCATCTCTCCCATCTCTCATGTACCTGAAGACGTTTTTAAAAATCAGTTTGATCTCTTCATTATCATACAGCAGTTGTTTATGTTTCTCTCATTTCAATTTTATAATTAGGGGCGCCTGGGTGGCTCAGTTGGTTAAGCGACTGCCTTCGCCTCAGGTCATGATCCTGGAGTCCAGGGATCGAGTCCCGCATCGGGCTCCCTGCTCGGCGGGGAGTCTGCTTCTCCCTCTGACCCTCTTCCCTCTCGTGCTCTGTCTCTCATTCTCTCTCTCTCAAATAAATAAATAAAATCTTTAAAAAAAATTTTATAATTAGGACATTAGGGTCACAGTATAAGCTTCCCCCAAAATGTTCGAAAGGAGAGACAGAAGATTGCTTTCGGAGAGTTATTTTGTGGAACCATCAGGGCAGAGGTAACCTTACATCAGGCAAAGCCACCTCAAAGAAATAAAATGGCTGCCGGGCTTGTCAGATTGGACTGATTGTATATGTTTTATCTAATGTCAAATCCCTCCTAATTTGGGGATGGGTGTAAGTAAGCAAGCTCAGGCTAGTGACAACAACCAGTCAGATTGCCTACTTTCCCTCATCTCGAGATCCTTGACTGACCAAGCAGCATTCTGATTGTAACTTGACTTTGTTTGGGCAGTTGTCTACAAGGAAAGCATAAGCTGGTACTCAGAATTTGAACATGCATGCAGACTCTTCCAAAGCTTTTGTTGGTTAAATACTTTCATATTTATTTGAGACGGTGTAAGGCAGAGGGCATGGTGATGACAACTGTCAACATGCCTGCTCTTGTGTCACGCTCGCTGTTCCAGTGTGGGTGGGTTTTTTTCAGCGCCTGGAACACCATTACCACATGGCATCTCCCTTCCCGTCCCCCGTCCTCCTGGAGATTCCCAGCGCTTCCCGCTTGGGTGGCAGGCGTCCAGTGTTCACTGTTTCAAGTCATCTTCTTTTATAGTTACCTCTTTTTGGGGGGGGTGCATCCTTCAGGGGCTTCGTCAGAGTATGAGAGGTTTCAAAAAAGAAACAGAGATTTGAGACCTTGCCCTAAAAAGTCTTTTATAGTCTCTTCACATTTGATGGATATTTTGTTTGGGTAGGGGTTTGTATGTTTGTTTTTGGTAGAAAATAATATCCCTTCAAAATTTTGAAGGCATTTTTTTAAGTGCCTTCTATCTTCCAGGAAGTCTGTTGCCAATCTATTTTCTGCTCCTTTGTGAAGTCCTGTTTCTTTATTTCCAGAAGCTTGGGGAACCCTCTCTTTGTTCACAGAATTCTGAATTATGAAAATCTTGGGCCTTACTTTACCTCCCTGTGTTGGCACTTGGTGAGCTCCTTCTCTCTGAGAGGGAATTTTGAATTGTTGTGTTCCTGATTCCCTGTCCTTTGGTTTCTCTATTTTCTTGTTCTGCGCCTTCGATGATTTGGATTCTGGACTCTGACTGGTCCTCTTGTTTTTGTTTTGTTTTGTTTTGTTTGTTTGTGAGTAAAGCAACAGGAATTTATTAAGTGAAGATACAGAAAAAGCTCTCGAGAGTGAGAGGGGTCCCGACAGGGTTGAGACAAGGTTGCCAACGAGGGCCTTTAGGGTTGGTCTTTTATAGAAAGCTAACCAGGGAACTCGAATCCTTTTAACATCTCTATTGATAACACCTTCAATGGCTTACTTCCTTTCTAGGGGCTGGTTATTCTTTGTTGGTCACAAGTGATTATCATAAAGCCCCCCACCCCCGCAAGCCTAGGGCAGGGAGGGTCCTCCGCCCCGGGTCCTCTTGCTTTTCTAGAGTATCTTGTTCTTAATTTCGTGGATGCAACAGCTTTCCTTTTCTCCCTGAAGATATTAATGTTTTTCTTTTTTTTAATGTTCTCTTCACTCTCTATGGTTTCTCTTTTAAGTTGCTTTTTTCTGTTTGTTTTCGTTGCTGTCTTTCTCATTTGAGGCTTTTCTTGGGCCTCATATAGTCTCTGGTTGTGTGCCCATGGTTAAGAGTGGGGTGCTGTTGGAAGCTCTGGGCTTCACTGTGGGGTTATCTGGCTGGTTCATTTGCTGCGGAACCCCAATGTTAGAATTTTCAGATCTTTCCTCCTGAGCTTCCCCCCAAAAAGTCTTCCAATATTTTCCTCGGACAGTAAAGTCTGGCTGCCTGCTTTGTCAAAAGCCAGTGAGGGAAGAAGGCTGGGGAGCCCCAGCATTCAGCAGTTAGTATGTACATAATCATTTAATCCTCTGTTTTTGGAACAGTATCCACGATCTCGGCTGTACCAAATGTCCTCTATTTTACGCTCTCCAAAAACAAAACTCCAGCCTTCTACTAGGTAGGGGGAAGAGTGCTCCCTGTTGGAATAGAATAGGGGAAAGGATCTAGGGATTTGATAGTTTCCAAAACAGATTTTCCAACTCCTTCCCTCCCACTGCCACAGAATCTTGGCTGCCAGTTTCTGCACCTTTGCAGAATTCTTTGGGATAAATTGGTTGGTCTTCCATTTTCCCCTCTTCGGGCTTAGATTTTAGCATTCCAGGATCTGTTGTCAGTTTTCATTCATCTACCTGTTTTCCAGATTCCAAAATGTGTCGCTATTATCTCTTCTCCTGTTTTCTCTGGCCATTTTTGTCTTGAAAAAAAAAAAAATCTCAGTGTAGTTATCAGGTTTAGAGAGGGAGTGCAATTAGATGGGTTTGTTTAACCCACCATCTTATCTTAATCCAGAAGTCCTTTGAAACACTTTCTTCAGTTGGCTCCGGTGACACCGTTTTCCTGAGTGTTGCCCTGCTTTCCTCCCTGCTCAACCCCAGTCTCTTGCTAAATCCCTCTCTGCTTTCTGACTTCTACCTGTTGTAGGGCCTCAGGACGTTGACCTTCTCTTCTCTTTCTGTATTCACTCCTTAAGTGGCTTCACCCAGTCCCTTGGCTCCAAATGCCATCCATATGCTCATGCTTCCCAAATTTGTATTTCCAGTCTGACCTTCCTTGTGAATTCAGAACTGCCTACCCAGAATATCCTTTGGATGTCCAATAAGCAGCTCAATATATCCACCCTTCCCTCCTCAAAACCAGCTCTTCCCTCAGCATTCTCCTCAGGAAAGGGCCCCACCATGGACCAGCTTCTTAAGCTAAAACCTTGGCATGATTCCTTGATTCCTCTCTGTCTCTCATATCCAATCTCAGAAAGTCCTGAAGACTGTCCTTTTAAAATATAGCCCAAACCTGGCCACTTCTCACTGCTATAACCATACTTTAGATGTTGACTTAAGCAGAGAAGCTTCCTGGAGCATCCTACCTAAGAACGCACCCCTTCCAGCCCAGCACCCTCTGTACATATGTGTATATCCAATTCCAACCCAACACCCCTGAAGAGATTCCATTTTTCTCCCCTCCCGTATTTGTACTCCCTTCTCCGACAATGAAAAACTTGGCTCCTATCATCATCCACTAAAAAGGATCTTAGAGATAGAGCCTGAGGCCCTGGCATTTCAGAGAAGGAACAGAGTAATAAAGAAGTGAAGTGAGTAACTAACTCAGGATGACACGAGGGGGTTTTGATGTTTGAGGATTGTGTCATAATGTGCTCAGCTTTAGACGAGCATTACTAATATGCTGTTACAATTTACTTTTACAGGGCACCTGGGTGGCTCAGTTGGTTGGGCGACTGCCTTTGGCTTGGGTCATGATCCTGGGGTCCCAGGATCGAGTCCCATGTCGGGCTCCCTACTCGGCGGGGAGTCTGCTTCTCCCTCTGACCCTCTTTCCTCTTGTGCTCTCTCTCTCTCATTCTCTCTCTCTCAAATAAATAAATAAAATCTTAAAAAAAAAACCAATTTACTTTTACATGCTCCTTTTGCATGATTTCTTTTGGGAAATGTTTTTAGGGACTAAAGTGGCCTGGTACTGATAACCTTAATATTTAAGTCATTAAATAATCAGAATACGTCCCATTTTTTTCTGGACAAAAAGTGGAGGCGGGGGAGAGGGAAGCATTTTCCATAGAAGGTCCTCTTCTTAGTTGTGTTTTTCTAGGCCTTCTTTCTAAACAGGTGAGTTTTCCTAGCATTGTACCTCTGTGGCGCTAGGACAAGGAGAGAATTTGGAGAGAAGCGACTTCAAGCCAAGGGACATGGTTCTGGTCCAGAAACGTCCCAGCTCTTCTTCCTGGCAGTGACCTCTTCATTTCCTCCACGTTGGCCCATCCTCTGATCTTCTTGAGAGGATTTCCTGAACATCTGGTCTGTGACAACAGTGGTCTTGGGGCCCCTCCCAGAGACTAGAAGTGACTTGTTCTGGTCACCTTAACACAACTACTCGAGAGTTTGCTCCCTGGTTTACTTAATTAGTTCTGGCTGAGGACCATAACACCATTGTTTAATGTTTGATTCATAAAAACAGTAAGTCCTGCTGGTGGGTGCAGGGCCCTAAAAATAAACGTGCTCTCTCTGTAGTCATTTCACTCATTGCCCAATATATTTTTTAAACGCTCCCAGAAGAGGCACCTTTTCCTAATTCGCGTGAAGGATCTGCTGGGGCTGTTGGTTGCCCCGGTTGGCTAAGCCGAGCGTCAGGGGAGAAGTGCTGGGGGCAGTGGGACCGTGTTTAGACGCCGTGGTAGAGGACGAGGCAGAGAGATGGGGAGCGGGTGCAGCTAGCCGCCAGAGAGAAGCCATGTGGGGAAAGAACCGAGACGCCTGTGTGGGGTTTTAGCCATTATTCACTTTTGTTCTGCGGTATGCAAGGTCAGCCTCCTCCCTATCGGCAGTAAAATCTCCATTACCTAAAAAAAAATGCTGCCTGGGGAGTGTGGAGAAACCATGTGCCCACGCATGAAAGATGAATTCTGTCTCAAGGCATCAGTTTGGGGCAACTTGAAGAAAAAAAAAAAAAAAAGAGCAACACCTTTTATGCTGTATGTGAACTAACTTTCCATCAACGAAAAGCTCTTTGTAGAAATGGAGCTCAAGTTAGCAGGCAGGTTTCCAGGGGCGTCACAGATGATTGAGGTAGGTGGTCATAAATACTTGCGGAAACCGCTGTGACTCTTCATGGTCCCTTCCTGTAGAAGGAGATGTTGCTCTGGCCCTTCCTTGCGCTCCCGAGAACCCAGCAGTGTGCTGAGCCCCTGCTCTTTACACTCCATGACTTAGATGCTCTGTGAGTTAGAGGACTGGATGTGTCACTAGTTAAGCCTGTCTTACTTTCTTTTTTTTTCTTCTTTTGAGCTGAATTCCATGGCTACACTAAAGAATGTGTTTTTGTTGCTTCTTTATTTTTATTAGGGTACCAGAACATCTTGTGAAGAGCATAACTTGGCAGACATTGCAAGCTGTAAATTTTTGCCATAAACACGATGTAAGTCTCATGATCATCCTTGAAAAATCAGAAGGCTGCCCATTAAACTGAGGTAGAGCCTTTGTACAAAATTTATATCCTACTTTTGTGGATATGCTTTTTCACGTGTCTTCCGAAGCCTGGTGGGGGGCCATAGAGGCTAAAAACGCCAACCTAGCCATTCTTTCTTCTTCAGGTTACATAAAAGATGTGTTTTTTTTGTGATTTTAAGAAAGTAGTTATAGATGTATATTGATGAGACGCGACTCAGATTTAAAGGAGAATCCCATTCGCTTGGAGTCTGCTTCGGTTTGGCACCCTGACAACGCTCTGAAGTCTGGGGGGGGGACCCCAGGGGGCTCATGCCTGTTGAGTCGCAGTAGGCGGAGTCCCAAGCGCCATGCACAAATGCTGGTGTTTGTGTCTGTGAGATATGAGTGCCAAGGCTGGAGCAGAGCAGCCCGTGGACACCTCTGATACTCCTGGCCAGAGCCAAGGGTGGAGGGGCACGGGGGGGGGCTGCCCAGGAGGTGGGTGGGAAGGTGCCAGGAAGGTGGCTCCTCCCTCCAGAACAACAATGCCCACTCCCCACACACAGAGGCCGGATGCCAATATTAGACCTTCATTTTGGCCACCGGGGCAAGTTGCCCGCACTATGTCATCTCATCTACTGCCTGGGTCAGTTTTGCTGGTGGGGGCTGAAGCCCCTGCCGTGGGCTGTTCTGGGTGATGTCTTCCCGAAGCTGCCTTCCTAGAAGTAGAAAATAAGCAAGTTGCCAGTCCTTCTCCTGAGTGAGCCTCCACCTAGCCTAAGGCTACGATCCTGTCAAAATGCATGGATCCCAGGGAGCGTGGACACCTTATCTTGCTATTTATAGCAAGTGAGGGTTAGCACTTTCCTGGAAGCAGGTTTTAGGATGAGGGGAGCAAGAGGGACCTCATAAAGGTCCTGGCGAGGAAAATCAGAGACACTGAAGACAGATACAGCGCATACCACTGTTTCCTGGAGAGTTCCCAAAGCTCTGGTCGGCCCCACGTACTGATGTGGGGAGGGTGTAGGAACTTGTGAAGAGTTCTCAGAACAGAATAGGAACACATTCTTGCCTACGAGTCCTTCTGACCATCTGTCATCATGATATTCATGGGTGTACCCATTTAGAGAAATATGCGAAGCCAGTGGTAGAGGAATGGTGATCTCGGGGCCGTTAATTGCTGAGAACCAGATAGATAGTAATAGAATAATTCAGAAATTGTCCTTCCCCCAAATTTTCCAGAATAATAAAAACCCATGGGGAAACACTGACACTGATCTCTCACCCTGAACGTCCTTTGGAGGGAGAACCAGGCCAGGCCCAAGAAGAACCTCTGTCCTCTCTCCAAATTCTAGAAAGTCAAGAATACCCCAGGGTTTCAGCTGCAAGCCAAAGAGGGTCTCTCAGATTGCAGCGGGATCCAACATTCTTCTCCCGAGAGGAAAAGGCTTGGAAGAAGTGAGGATTATTAGGAACCCCGAACGGGATTTTGACTCAAACGTTGTTTTTATGTAATCTTTAATTAGGTTGTTGATTTGTGCTTTGCCAAGAGAATTGTTATTTAATAAGAAAATCATGTGAAGATTCAAAAGCTCTCTTCTAACATTAGCCTGTTAAACAATGTCAGCTGTGGTTTGGAAACCACAGGTGATTTGAGTCTGAATTAGGGCGTGGGGGCCACGTCCCGCAGGGGTGGATGGAGCTCTAAGAACTCTGGTGTGTGGGACGGAGCTGACATCTAGCGACTCTCCCCAGAGGTTAAGCGCTGCCTACCCTTGTTTATCTTGTCAGGACGAATGTCAAGAGCTGGAAGGGAGGTCTCTTGGCAAGCTCCCGTTCCCGCCCTTCTCTTTCCTCGCTTATCTCAGCAGACCCAGGGCTTGTCCTGTTTACCAGGCGGACTGTGTTCTGTTCTCAGTTAAACGACTGAACTGTGAATTCTGCTTATGCATCAACTTGCAGCTCCAGCAGGCATGATGCAGGCCTCACCCAGAGCCTTTTAACATTTTCCCTTTCCTCTAGGGTTGCCAGATTATGTGTAGGGCACCCAGTTAAATTTGAATTTCGAATAAACAGTCATAACTTTTTGGTCTAAGTATGTCCCAAAGACTTCATGGGGTGTATACTTATACTAAAAACTTATTTGTTGTTTATCTGGCTACCCTACCTTTCGTTTTTCCTTTCTTCCTTTTTGGTCCTTTTGGGCCCTTTAGGAATTTGGGATGATTCAGGCCATAATGAGTATGGTACTAGATTTATTTTAGGCTGCTATTTTGCAGCCTTTTATCTAAAAGGCTGGTCAGAGGTTTTAATGATTTCTCAAATGTTTGCTAAATATTCATGTGTTATATTTATCCCATATATTATAGTTGCTCCTTGATAATCTGTTTTTGTTTTTATTGTTATGACTAGTGCATACATAGAGATGTGAAGCCAGAAAATATCCTCATCACAAAACATTCAGTGATTAAGCTCTGTGACTTTGGATTTGCTCGGCTTTTGAGTGAGTATTGATGTTTCCTTAAGTAATTGTAAAAGACAGAAAGATTCTTTATATGAGAAAGGCTCTAAATGCTATAGAAAGCTTGTTTTTATATATTTTGGGCTTGAGCTTGCCCTAAATTACAATTCTTTAATTGCTGAAAACATGTAGATACATATAGTGTTTTAAAAATGTATGCTATATGTAGATTATACCACAGTAAAGTGGTTATTAAAAACTACGTTAGTCTCGTGGTCTCTTTTTTTTTTTTGGATAAAATAGTACTTCGGAGAAATTCTGTTTTAGGAGAGTGGGTTTCAACTCTGGCTGCAGATTAGAATCATCTGGGGAACTGTAAGTTGTAACTATAAAACTATACGGATACCTCCCCAGGCTCTCCCCCAGAATTTCTGGTCTCATTGGACTGAGATGGGACCCAATCATTCGTAATTTAACAAATACTATATTCCGACTGATTTGAATGTGCAACCAGTATTGAGAACCATTGATTTAGAAAAGCCACAAGATGGGGCACCAGCTTGATTTTTTTAGGTCTTCCCCCTGCCAGTTTGGATTCCAGTCTTCCATTGTTGTCTCTGTTTTCCATGTGCCATCGCTGACCAGCTGGACCAAGTGACTACTACACAGAATATGTGGCCACCAGGTGGTACCGCTCCCCAGAACTCTTGGTGGGGGACACGCAGTATGGCCCCCCAGTAGATGTTTGGGCAGTTGGCTGTGTCTTTGCTGAGCTGCTGTCAGGGGTGCCTCTGTGGCCAGGAAAATCAGATGTGGATCAGCTCTATCTGATTAGGAAGACCTTGGGTAAGTGGTGTTTTTGTCACACCTTTTGGGAAACTGAATAGTTTTACCCATGTCAATACCAGACAGAGCCAAGTTCCTAGTCTCATTCAGTGCCCTTTACGGTTATGAAGGAGGGTCCTCTAGAAGCCTTATTTAAATAATTCCATTAAAGGTGTCCACATTTGGGGGTGCCTGGCTGGCTCAGTCAGTAGAACATGTGACTCTTGATCTCAGGGTCATGAGTTTGAGCCCCGAGTTGGGCATAGAGATTACTTAAAAAAAAAAAAGTGTCCACCTTTGTTTTAATAAAAAGAATTAACAATTGTGAGTACATACTAATTGTCCAAAAAGACACAAGGTTCTCTCTTCAGTATTGTTTGGATGAAGTTAAACTCTGAATAAGGATCATAGCAACAATACAAAAGCTTACATTTCTGTAAGGGCTTAGCAGTTTACAGAATGCGACTGTCTTTTATTTCATTTGTTATGATATGGTAGTTCATTCTTTGGAGATCCTTCACTCTAGCCTGCTAAGCTAGATTGGATCATTCGGATGCTATAGAAGATTCTAAACCTATGTGTCAGGAAGAACAGCTGGATCTTCTGGTGTCACTCTTGTCTCTCTACTCTTGGGGTATGATGGGGGAGGGAAAGGGAGGAGAAGAGAGACTTGGAGCGGACGGAGGAAAGATGTATAAGCAGTGACTGCGCCCTTCAGAAGTCGGGGACTTTAGGACACCTGGGTGGCTCAGTCAGTTAAGTGTCTGCCCTCGGCTCAGGTCATGATCCTGGGGTCCTGGGATCGACAGCCCCCACCCCCCCACCCCCCGCATCAGACTCCCTGCTCAGTGAGGAGTCTGCTTCTCCCCTCCCCCACTCCCCCCTGCCCTTCCCCCTCCACAGCCTTTCCCCCTGCCCTTCCCCCTCCACAGCCTTTCCCCCTGCCCCTCTCCTTCCCCTTGCTCTGTGTGCTTCTGTTCTCTCTTGCTCTCTCACTCTCTCTCTCAAATAGGAAAAAAAAAAAAGCCTAAAAAAAAAATCAGGGAGTTTAGCTATTGCTCCCCAGTTTAAAGCAAACTTCCTCCTCTAAACTCTTGTAGTACCGGCCCTCACCTTGTCCTGTCTTGTGCTTTTATCTTCCCAAAGATACTGTCACCTACCTGAGGGTAAGATCATGTCTTACATTTCAATATGTCCTCCACCAGTGTCTGCACACAGTAGGCAGTAAGTATTTGCTGACAGGTTTTCTGAGTGACCAGTAAGGCGCCTTGGAGTGCTTCCAGGTGCAATCAGCATTCCTTTGCTGTTTCCCTTGGTGAGTTTAGGGCAATCTCATCACATCCACGCTTCCAGGGCTCCGATGGAAGATGGTTATTAAGGTACAAGCAGGGTGCTCATGATGAAGCTCGCTGAGATCTGGGGCTAGGCAGTAGAGAGTATATTTTGGCCACTTGTACAAAATGGGACAAGACAGCAGCTTTGGATTTGAGTGCAAGGTAAGGTTCCAAAACAAATCAGCAAAATTAGGCAGTTCGATACCTTGGGGTAGCATTTCTGGGGCCCTGGTTGGGAGGTTTTTGTTGTCCACTCTGCTTTGGCAAGGGGGCCTGAGTGTGTCCCAGGGGTGCCCTGCTGCGTATCTCCTGATGTTCTCTGAACAAAATTCCTCTTCATGTGTAATATCCCTACAATTTTACACGAGGGTGATTTTAACTGATTTGGCTGAAATGTGGACAGGGTGAGCCTCACATCATCCTCCAGAATATAGAAATGCTTTTTTTTTTTAATTTTATTTATTTATTTGACAGAGAGACACAGAGCAGGAACACAAGCAGGGGTGTGGGAGAGGGAGAAGCAGGCTTCCCGTAGAGCAGGGAGCCCGATGCGGGGCTCGATCCCGGGACCCTGGGACCATGACCTGAGCGGAAGGCAGACGCTTAACGACTGAGCCACCCAGGCGCCCCAGTGCTTTTTTTTTTTTCATTGAATCATATTGTAAGTGCTCTCCAAGCAGTAGATAAAATGGGATTTCCAAGTGGTTACTATTAATGAAACAAGAAAAGTGGTTCCAATTTGGAAACATATTCCCTCCCTCCCTCCCTTTTTGCTTCCTCACTCCTTCCATCCCTCCCTCCTTCCCTCCATCCTCCCTCCCTCCCTCCCATCCTTCTCCTTCCTTCTCTCCTTTCATCCCTCTTCCTTCCTCTCTTCCTCTTTCCCCACTTCTTTCCTCAAATACTTATTGACAGGCACTATTCTAAGTGCTAAGCCAATACACTTTTATATTGACCCACCAGAATTCAATGAATAGGATTTTGCCTTGTACTTGTTGCACTTAGGCTATTTTTTAAAAAGGCATTATTTTATTTGTGTGTGTGTGCGCTTCTGAGCTGTTTGGGTTCCTCCAGTACACTGTGAGCCCTTGAGGGACAGTTGCTCGTAGCCTTCAGTACCCGTGCAGGCCTCCTGTACACCTGACACAGTGCTTTGGCCCCTGAGGTCTCAGTACAAGCTGTGGAGGGTTGCCTCAATGCTTCCCTCTGACCAAAAGAGCAGATGACAGCCTTCCTTGGTTGTGGGCACAGACACAGCACGGATGGGGAGAAGCCAGAGGTCAGTGCTTGCTAACCAATCTCATTTTACCCGCCTTTCTTCTTGTCCAAAGGAGATCTCATTCCTAGGCACCAACAAATATTTAGCACGAATCAGTACTTCAGTGGGGTGAAAATTCCAGACCCTGAAGATATGGTGAGTGACCCGATTTGGAAAGATCTCTGCACGTCAGGGCTAAGGTTACCAGGTGTGTACGTGGTGATCCTTCTCTTTACATGGGGAGTTGCAGGCTGACAGGATTTTGGTAGTTACTCAGCTGCCCGAGCCCCGTAGCCCACTCTGCACGGGAAGGTGAGTCTCAACGTGAAAAAGAAAAGTGGGGCAAATTGGCTAGCAGACCCTGGCCCTCAGTGAGAAGTCAGAAGTTGCTGAGAGCTAGCCAGCATGTTGGACGGGAACGCAGAGCTGCCTGCCTTAACCTCACCTGTTCTTCATCATTTTCAGCAGCTGAAGCAATAGGCATAGCTCACATGATGACTTAGCCAGGAATGTCCAGCATCGCCCAAGGCCCCTGCTGTACTCTTACTGCCCAGGCCGTGGCAGGAACCACGGAGGAGCTTGCTTGGCCAGCCTCATTCTGGTATCTGTCCTCTATGGCCAATGTAGAGAAAATACTCATTTTTTAAAACTAAAACATTTGAAATGTGCATAGTCTTAACCCACTTTCAAGAATTTTTTGCAGTGAAACCAGTAGACAGGGGCATAAATATGTAGCATTCTTTACTAGAAATTGTTTCCTTTAGTGTTCCATCAGTAGGGGATTCATTAAATAAGTTATGGTATATCCTTACAATAGAAATACCAGAGAGCCAGTAAAAATAGATGTATTATGTATTCACCTGAGAAAAAGTCCATAATGTACTGCTAAATGAAGAAGAAAGGTTATAAAACAGTATATATAGTTTGGCAAAATTTTAATACATGTTTAATAAATACACAATTCATGTATACATATACTTACATATATAAATATAAAATAACGTGACAAC
Source organism: Eumetopias jubatus (assembly GCF_037043125.1). Taxonomy (NCBI): domain Eukaryota; kingdom Metazoa; phylum Chordata; class Mammalia; order Carnivora; family Otariidae; genus Eumetopias; species Eumetopias jubatus. The sequence continues at coordinate 48,294,381 of NW_028274813.1, forward strand.
TTCTGGAAAATCATGCAAAGCTTTTTACGTTTGTGAAATAAACGGTTGCAAGGGTATATACCAAAATATTAACAGTGGTATCTCTGTGGTGGTATGACTTCTTTTTTTATGTTTTTTAATATTTTTTGAATGTCCTCAAATGAGTCTGCATTATAATTAAAAACATTTCAGAGCACAGTTAAGGGTTGTGAAATCATGAGTTTCTATTGTCTAAGGAAGGCACTTTCAAAAACTGAAACTAAGGCTCTGATTGTTCAGTTTCCAGATGGAAGTTCTGTCAAGTTCCATTTGAGCTCAACCTCTTGGCTTGTCCCACAGTTGGAGGCTTTCCCCTTCCCCACTGCCTCCTGCCCTTGCACCGCTAGGAATAGGAAAAGTGGGTCATGCTGGGAGCATGCTGGGACAGAGAGGCAGGAATGACACCTGGCATATGGGAGGTGACCCAGCGGGCTCCCTTGTGACCTGGACATTCCCAATTCCACACTAAATATCACTTAGTGATTTCCTGCTCACTTGTCTCCCAGTGAAGACTCGGGAAATAACCCAGGCTTCATAAATGTAAAAAGCTTCCCAAGGTTTCCCAGAGGCGGGCCTGCAGGGGATTTCCTGTTGACAGAAACACAGGAAGACGCAGTGCGGGGGCTGCCCAAGGGGGGGTGGGTGGGAACACATCTGTGCCGGAGTCCCTCTGCTGGTCAGTCTCCCTGCGGGCTTCTGGCGCTGGGGACCCAGCAGGCAGGATGGGCCCTCCTGTCACAGCAACTGGCCAGCCTCAGCCCAGGCCTTGTTGCTGAGACAGCAGAGCTCAGTGTCAGCAATGTCCTGTCAGTCAGTCCCCAGCAGTGCTCAGATTTAACACGCAGAAATAGCAAGAGAAATATTGAAGATAAGTGGGGGGTGGGGGGGAAGGCTACATTCAAGGTTCTAATACAAATCTGCTGTAGGATTTTTTTTTTTCCTGGTTATCTTAGGGAACTCCACAACTGAGGCTCTAATCTCTTACCCTATCAGTGATTAGTAAGTGCACACTGGGAATTTGGTGGTTTGGGGGCTGATTCCCTGTGCAAAATAACTCTGTGCACAGCACCCAGAGTCGTATTTCATTAAATGAGGCTGGCCAGTCACTCCAGCCTCGGGCTCACAACTGCCATCTCTTTAGACGTTCCCTGCTCTCAGCTGCCCTCCTTAATTAGCCTCTGTTAGTGGTCTATCTCTTTAACAGGCCTGTCTGTCCGCCTGACATTCAGCATTCCTCCTGCTTTATAGCGCTTGTTATTCCTGATTGTCTCTAGCATGTGACTGCAGCGAAATAGCCTTATATGGCCAAAGGGAGATTGATGAATGTCTGCTCCGGAGACTCTTTAAAAACAGTAGGATGAACAGGGAAACAGCAGGCTCTTGTGGGAGGAGAAAACAATGTTTATTCCAGAAAAACCTAGAAGCATCTGTTCACCTAGGTAGGAAAAAAAAAATCTATTTTGAAGCTTCCTTTATATAACTGTCAATAAATGCAAAAACTGGGGCCTCTTTTAAATGCCAATAGAAATGCCAAAAATTATTCTGAGGAAAGGCAAGTTATATAAATTGAGGCAGAAGAAAAGTAATAACAGTTGCTTCACAAGTGGGTTTTTTTTTCCTCTCATTAATTAATGTTCCCTCATAATGTGCGACCTGCGTCAGCTCTTTGGGAAGTGAAGGGAGTGGTGAGGAGGAAAATTTGGAAAAGAAGTTTGGAGGTGGAGAGAGAAGGAGCTTGTGAAACAGGCACAAGGAGGTTGTTTCAGCTGGGAGGTCGGTGGGCAGAGGGTGGAGGAGGCCAGAAAGGTGCCAGGAAGATGCTTCTCTCACTCGGAAGACATGCCATCTGAGGTCACCTTATCTTTGAACACATACTGTAAATAAAACCCCCTTTTCTTTTCTTCTTTTTAAAACAGGAACCACTGGAATTAAAATTTCCAAACATCTCTTATCCTGCCCTACGGCTCTTAAAGGTAAAATCAAAGTTTCTAACAGACTGTTGTCACTGGGGAGTCTGAATGATTTATGTCAGTTCATGAATGGAAAAGTGCTCCTTTTAGAAGTCTCCTTCTCCTTTGAGAAGTATAAATACTTCAATTTTTATTCCCATTCAATTACAATGAAAACGTCTGTAGGTGTTTTTCACTTGAAATAAACCCAGTATTTTGTATTTGAAATCTAAGTTTACAGAAAACAGACATTTCAGAGGGATAGTACTTGTCTTACAGAGGGATCCTTTTCTTCAAAAAATGTTGGGCCATAGGATGGATTGATTGATTGATTGGTTGATTATATTGGGGCAGCAAAGCAAGGTTTATTGAGCCATAGCAAAGTGATAACTACAAAGCTCCCAAGGAGGGAAGGGACCCGAGGGGGTTGTACCATAGGATCCATTTAAATAGCCAACCCCCTAGTATATTCTTTGTTTGTTTTGTTTTGTTTTGGTGCAAAAGGGTGGTTTTATTAAAGCACGGATATAGGATCTGTGGGCAGAAAGAGATGCCCCCCCCAGTATATTTGAAGTAGGTTTTGATTTTAAAACTTTGATATTCAGAAATATATAGCCCTTATGTAAAATCAGGTACCAAGTAAAACATTTGCAAGTTACAGTCCATGCCCCACCCATTTCAAAGTGTTTAATACATTTCCCGATGCATTTGTGATATAATAAAAAAATTGAGACAGTTCCTTGGGGCATATAATTGTGAGATTTAATCTATCCAAGTATGAGCCGGATGGCCTACTTAAAGCAAATAGTTAAGAATGATGTAATACAAAGGCATGTATATTATGCCTCTCCTTCCAAGCATGCGTATGTATGCTGTGATGCTTAGACTATTTCTGGAAAAATATACCAGAGAAAAAGAAGCTGAATCTGGAAGGGGGAATGGAAGAACTAGAGTGGTGAGGAGACTTGGCTATATTCTGTATGAATTTTATTTTTACCACTTGTAGGCATTATTTTTTAAATAAAAACCTTAATTTTTTAAAGGTATATACAAGGGACCAAACTGGTTAAGTGGATTATTCCAGTTGGATACTGAGGCGAACTCAAAAATCGTACCCTACTCCCTCAGGGCAGAGCACCAGCTGCCTCCTCGACAGAATAAAGCGAAGACAATGATTTTTTTGTTACTATTTCTAGAGACTATTTACTTATTATGTGGTTATCCATTTAGGAATAATTGTGGAAGGAACTAAAATCACAATTGGCACATTTTTGCTACGTTTCCCCCTTCCTGTTCCCAGCTGAAGCGTTTGATCCATCAAAGAAGAAAGAAAAAAGATCTTTTTTTTAATAAAGATTTTATTTATTTGAGAGAGAGAATATGAGAGAGAGCACAAGAGGGGAGAGGGTCAGAGGCAGAAGCAGACTCCCTGCTGAGCAAGGAGCCTGATGCGGGACTCGATCCTGGGACTCCAGGATCATGACCTGAGCCGAAGGCAGTCGCTTAACCAACTGAGCCACCCAGGCGCCCAAGAAAAAAAGATCTTAATAAGTTAACACAATTTTAAAGAAGTAAGAATGGGGACTTCTTCTGTTCTTGTAGGGCTGTCTCCACATGAATCCTGCTGAGAGACTGACATGTGAACAGCTGTTACAGCATCCGTATTTTGACAGCATCAGAGAAATGGGGGCTTCGGCCAAAGAGCTTGACCGACCGATAAGGAAGACCCTAAGACAGAGCCGAAAGCACCTGCCTGGGGTAAATATGGCGCGCTCTTTTAGGGAAGCATCCAGGGTCGCACTTTCAAATGATCTCATGCCTGCCACCTGGTGCAGAGAATCTGCACCTCCGACTGGAGGTGGTAGTTGCGGCTTGCAGCTCCAGCACCCTCATTCCAGCACGAGGAGAAATGTCCTATGATCTCTCAGCCAGGGCACCAGACACGTCTGCGTCCCAGGGCCCCTTCTCCCTGCATCCTGCAGGTGTCCTTCCCTGCAGTTCCTTCCCTGCTGCTGCAAAGCAGCCCTGGATGGCGTCGTGCATGCGCGCAGGGCTGAGCCCCCTGGAGCCTACTTTTTGTGCTCTGGAGAATAAAATCCAGTTGATCCCAGGCAGCTCTCTGTCATCATGTTTACTTTCAGTATTGACTGACATTCCAGGTTTATCCAAAAATGGAACCGTTTTCCCCTCGCATCCTTTAATCATCAGAGTTGGCTAGGATAGATTCGGTGGTGCGTGCTCTGTGTTATAAGCCGAACAGCTTATTTTATCAGAACAGCATCCCAGCTGCACACTGGGAGCCCGTGAAGAACATGACTGAAGTGGGCATAGTAGCCTTACATTAAGCGACTTGTTGTAAGCCGAAAACTCTAGTAATTTAGAATGGACTGTAGTTAGAACCACAACTAAGATGAGCTGGCTACTCCTGGTCCCTTCTGGATCTGCTCAGGGAGGCCTTAATCTGTAAATTATTATGCCCTAGTCTTTCCCCTGGCAGCCTCTGCTGCCCAGTGTGCTGAATGGCATCTGGGTCGTGTATGTGAGGTTTGGAGGAGAGAAGAGGATGGACAATCTATTAGGAACAGGTACAGCATAAACTGCAGGGTCCTGAGATAGACCAGAGTCACAAAATTAAGAAAGCTTTATTTTATTCTCTGTCATATATGACCCAGGTAACAAAACAGGCCGGAATAGACAACTGCCCCTGCCCCCAGAGTTACCACTTAGCTTGCTGTTCCTTTGTATTCAAGAGTAAAGGGTCTTTGATGGGAATATTTCTACTTGAAAGAATAGGGGAACCCACTAATTGATGTATTGCATATAGGTTCTGAAGGATTCAACTGTTTGAAGTATTAAAAAGTAACCACTTTGCAAATACCTAAGGCCATGTAGTACAAAATATATATTTTTTGTATGTTCTCCTTTCATTTGATATTGACAATAAATTCAAACATTATCTGGGGGCATGAAGGGAGTCGTTTTGCCTTTTGAACTAAGGTGTAAGGGGGCAAATCACTTAAGTGCTCCAGACGTCAGTTTTCTTTGCTGGCAAGACAAGCTTTGGCTTAAATGATCCCTGAGGCCCTAGCAAGCTCTTACCTCCTGTAAATCTATGGTTTTTTTCCCAATAATGCTAACATGTCAATTTTTCTTTTTCATATTCTCTAAATTTTCTTGAATGTGCATGTTTTGCTTTTTAATATAAATCTTTAAAAGGAAAAAGGAACAAATTTAAACATTTTGTCCTCAGGTCCTGGATTCTGTGCAGAAAAAGTATTTCTGGGCTAGAAAATTGACTTACTTACCTCTTTTGGGCTATGTACTCAATAACGAAAAGAGCACACGGCATTGAACCGCGTTCTGTGTTTTGTATTTGTAGTTGCAGGGCCTACCTCAGCTGACCAGCAGCGGCTTCCTTCCAGCTTTGGATAATAAGAAGTACTACTGGAATATGAAGAAACTGAACTGCCAATTTCCAAACATTTAAGGAGCTTGGAGATGGATGATGAAAAAGGAGTTAATAATTTGGAGAAAATGAAATGTATACATTTGCTTGAAAACAATCATGATGTTGAAAGAACATCAGGAGAAAACATAAGTAACAAACGGGGCGGGGGGGCGGAGAAGGGGGGAGGCCACCTGGCAGAACATAAAGGGAAATTCCAGAGGCAGCCTTCCAGGCTTCACGATGGTGATCAGAATGGAAAGGAAACACTTGTTTGGGTTTTCACTTGCATTTTTGTTGTATCTAAGTAGCTAAGCTAAAGGACAGAAATAAAAACTGTACTTACTACCCCTATCTCTGGCAAAATTAGAAATGTATTTATGCTTCTATTGTACCATATGCAACAAGTGAAAAATGATTACAAAATACCCGTATGTATTTCAGAGCTTTTGCCTTGAGTCCTATCCCCTGCCTTTTCAGACTGTCTCAACATCATATTTAGGAAGAGTTTTAGTTCCTGAAATCAAAATGTTACAATTCTATTTCCTCCTTGCTCTCTCTAGATTTTCATATTTTAAAACATTTTTAGTATATTTAAGTTGTTCAAAATACTTAAAATCATGGATTATTGTAACAGCATGACTTGCATATTTAATGATGTTTGTAGACATTTCTTACATATACTTTTGTCTTTCCCTTTAGTAAAGGCTGCACCTTAGTCATTTTTGCAGGCAAGATGGGTTTACATAACCCCTCCCCAGGTGACCCAGTTCCCCTTGCAAACCATGGTGTGAAGTCTGGCAGCTGACCAAGGCTTGAATCAAGGAGTAGAACAAGACCTACAGGCTTCACGGGAACCGAGCCTATCAGCCTGAAAGTAATTAGTTCATTCTCTCCAGCTCCGCCTCAGACTTGGAGACAGATCTACAGGCAGGACTATCTATAATGATCTGGGTTTTGGAAGAAATAGCTTGTGGGTTTTTACTCAGACCATGAAAGACATTAGATTGTAAACAGATTGTCCCTGAAATGCCTTTTGATACTGTATGTATGTGTGTGTGTATATAAATACCTAAACACGTGTGTGTGTACATATACTATGCTAAGAACTGGTAACTACTAAGAAAGGAGTCCAAAATGATACTGAGGACTCCTAGCTTTGTCCCGTGATACTTCAAAGGATGACATATAATTAGTTTTGACTTGGCCTGCCGCTCCTGTTCCAAACGCTTTCTCATTCTCGTCCCTGAACACAAGGGCAAGATGAAGCTCAAGTCCACTGCCAGTTTCGGTTGATGTTCTGCTGCTTCTTCCTCAGTGGTTCCCAGCCATGCTCTTTGAAATTTTATTTTACTGTCTCTTCAAAACCTTCCTTCTGTGCTTTGGTAACTTCCTTCATGACAGCATTTGACTTTATTCACTTACTGCTAAGTAAACTCACCAAATTCGGGCGTCTGTTCACTAATTTTTGCTCCTCCAGCCAGTTGAATGATACCCTGAGGCTCCCGGATGTATGTAGCTTCTGGCGAAGAGCTGACAGGGGTTAAATACTAGTCCCAGCAGTATCTAATTCTTCTCACGTGGCTTTGATTCAAATGACAAGGAAGTTGTCTGTTCTGTTGACATTTTCTGTTTTCCTTTTTAACCCAAAACAATGCACTTGACGAGGCAGATGACTGGTAACTGCCTAATTCATTCAGTAGTTTTATAGAAAACCATTCAGAATACAAAGTAGTTCTAGACTAAATTGTAGTGAATCCATTGCCTCACCACACAATAATCAAACAAATTTGAGATGGAAGCGTTCATTTTTTCTAATGAGTTCTATTAAATGTGTACCAATGCTTAATTTAACCACATCTGTAATCCTTCGTTCAGCATGGATTCACCATTTCACGAGACTGTTCTACATCTTAGTCTTTTTTTTTTTAATTTACTGTGTTCTGATTTTATAATTGACAGTGGCAATTTTATTTGTAGATAGTATATCAATTATGGCATGTGCTATTTACATAAGCTGGCTTCTAAACACAACTAAAATTCATTTTTCTACCCAAATGCTGCATCATACAGTGTTTATTTTAAAATTATTTCTAGTCAAGGTTATAGTTAAGAGCATAATGTTCAAACCAAACATACAGAAATCTACAAACAAGTTGGCATATAATTAACAGTAATAGAACCAGGGCCATTTCAAGGTCAAAATAAAGATCTGTTTTTATCCATATGTGATATTCTTTGTCACTGCTCTCTAGATATAAACTGAATTGGCTTAGTTCCTAGCATGAATTTGCGCTTATACCTTTTTTTTTTTTGCACTTCTTTTTGCTGTCCCCTGAGCCCGTAGGAAGCAGTATCCAAGATGTGTGGGGGAATAAAAATTAGCTTCTAACTGACATGTTAAAATTTTCTATTTAAAGCAATATTTTAAGCAAAAATAAATATAATTGTGCTGGTCTTCATGATCATTTCTTCTGTTCTATTGCAGTCAGCAAAACCATTTGAATTCAGCCAAGTATTTATGTCTAGTTTTAATAAAACCCTCGACTAAGCTTACAAAATAGACAAATTAGCCAGAGAAAGGTGTATATTATAAAGAACACAGGAACATAGGATCATGAGAAATGCAGTCAAATCCTGGGAAGCAATATGAATGCCTCAACAACCACTGACCGCCTTTTATGATTGGCTCCACCAATGAATCTGAAATTTAGCTTTCAGTTTCTCATTGTATATTTATAGTAGCATGCTTCAGTAACTTTAGAGTAAAAGGTAACAGTCCTATAAATTACTGATAAAGTACAATAAAGAATATCTGTTGCATATTTAAATCACTTAATTTTTTTTAGTTTTTTAAAATATATTTTTCAAAGATTTTATTTATTTGACAGAGAGAGAGAGCACAAGCATGGGGAGAGGCAGAGAGAGAAGCAGGCTCCCAGCTGAGCAGGGAGCCTGATGAGGGGCTCAATCCCAGGACCCTGGGATCATGACCTGAGCCGAAGGCAAATGCTTGACTGACTAAGCCACCCAGGCGCCCCTAAATCACTTTAAAGAACTCTGTCATTATCTACATCAAGAGTTATCTACATAGATATATAAAATGAGGACTATATTAGAATTAAACTACCTGGTTTCCATTTTTCTTAAAATGATTTAATGTGCATAGACTGAGTCATGTCTGAATATTCTCTACATGATGGACTCTGCTTCTGAAATGTCATGATATGACATCCTTAAGGTCTGTTGATGATTATATAATATTTATTGCTGTTTAGGGTCAACAATTTCAAATGATACTGTATATTGAAATAAGACACCTATCGAATATTATTATTTTACTTCAAGTCTAACTTTAGTTCCAGAGAAGGCAGTGCTGTCTTAAAGGTTCGGATAAGGTTTTCTTTTTCTCTTACTCCAGGAAGATCACTTAACAACAAATACTTGAGGTTTCTGCAAAAAAAGAAGGAAAAAAAATTTACCACAGTTGGCCTTTACTCTTACAGCATTAAAATTAAACTCCTTTAAAGGCTTTTAGAAAAAAATGACACAGAATGCACTTACATCACACTATACTATACTTTCAAAATGACTTTTAGAACAGCAATTTTAAGAATGCGACTTTAAATGAAATTCATGCTAGGAACTAAGCCAAACCTTGGGAAGTTTAGTTGTTCTGAATTACATCAATAATTCTAGCTGAATCTTTCCAAATACTACAGATGTATTATAGCATAGAACTCCTTTGCATGTGAAATACGAAATATGAATCTTAATCTAGAAAGGGAAAAAAATTGGGGAAGTTCTTAAAGGAACTTCATTAAAAGATGAAGTCTCAAAGCCTCAACTAATGTAAGAGACAATCTACTACTTTTGGTTCCAATGTTTAAAGCTTCTCTACTAAAAAGAAATAAAAAAAGTGGAGAATGCCTGGCTGGCTTAGTCAGAAGAGCATGCAACTCTTGATTTTGAGGTCGTGGGTTCGAACCCCACATTGGGTATAGAAATTACTAAAAAAAAATAAAATTGCTTAAACTTCCTGTGATACTGAGGTTACTGTCAGAACATGGGGAAAAAATGCTTTAAAAGATGGAGAGGAAGCATAATAGCAAATGCACTGGCCGCTTACTGGAGCAGGCACCATGCTAGGTGCCTTAATTATTAACAAATAATTATTATAATTAATAATAAGTTGGTTGTAGTCCTTCTGCCACCTCTCCTGGCCATGGTAGCGTAGCAGCCAAATATAAATATTTATTAAGTAAATACTTTTTAAAAGAGATGTCCCCTAAGAAATGCAATAAAACAATGTATTAAGGTTGATAATTTTAACTGTTTGAAAGTATTACAGATGAAAGTTAAGTCATTTTATGTATTTTTTCCAAATTAAAAAAGGGTGCCACCTCTCAACTGTTTTATTTATTTATTTATTTTTTAAAGGGTTGTCTTTTTTTTTTTTTAAGATTTTATTTATTTATTTGAAAGAGAGAGAATGAGAGATAGAGAGCACGAGAGGGAAGAGGGTCAGAGGGAGAAGCAGACTCCCCGCCGAGCAGGGAGCCCGATGTGGGACTCGATCCCGGGACTCCAGGATCATGACCTGAGCCGAAGGCAGTCGCCCAACCAACTGAGCCACCCAGGCGCCCCTGTTTTATTTATTTTTTGAAAGATTTTATTTATTTGACAGAGAGAGACAGCAAGAGAAGGGACACAAGCAGGGGGAGTGGGAGAGGGAGAAGCAGGCTTCCCACTGGAGCAGGGATCCCAATGTGGGGCTCAATCCCAGGACCCTGGGATCATGACCTAAAGGCAGATGCTTAGACTGAGTGACCCAGGCGCCCCTCAACTGTTTTAAATTCTAATTATTCAGGGCACTGGGCTGGCTCAGTTGATACAGCATGCAACTCTTCATCTCAGAGTTGAGCGTTCGAGCCCCACGCTATGGATAGAGTTTACTTAAAAAAATTCTTTTTAATTTAAATTCTAATTATTCATTTTAACCTAATTATCAAGTTTCCATTTTGACACTGACCACCTACCTTAAGTGATATAAAGCAATGATGCCTCTGTCTGTGATATTCCCACATGAAATTATTTCCATTTCCAATATGCTTTTTTGTAAATTTTCAAGTTTACCAAGTCTCTCCAAACAGTCATCCTCAATATAATGACACTTGCATAGTCTTATTTTTTCAACATGCTGTAGGCCCTCTGGGAGATAAAAGGTACATTTTAAGAACCTGCTTTACCATTAAGATAACCAACTGTCCTAGTTCAGCCAGGACTATTCTGGTTTTAGGATTGAAAATCCTATGTCCTGGGAAACCTCTTAGTCCCTGGAAGACTTGGATGATGAGGTACCCTAATAACCATACAAGGTATTCACTATACAGGTTGTGCTGATGGACAGGACCATTCTGTAATCAGATGCCCAAGTACTAGAGGAAAGAAATGCCCACGCAAGCAGAAAATGTATGGGAATGATCATTCTTACATTATTAAGAGTTTCTCAAACGATGGAAATTTGACAAAGATAGTTTGATAAACAAGGCCTTGAATTTTAAACCAATAAGCACAAAATAAAGGCATGTAGAGACAAGCTTAGTGAAGGGAGAAAGGAGAAGAAGGCGTTTGTAACCTCTATTTAATTTTAAACAATCACACATAGGAATAAAGACTGGATGGTACTGGAAAGGGCAAAAAGGAACACACCTATGACTATAACAGTGAGTCACCTGCAACAAAATGTCATTGCAAATCACCTACATTTCCCATAAGCAAATGACAGGGTAGTTACCCAGGTGATCAAATCCAATTCTCATGATACAAGAGTCGGTGGCATCAATTGCCTGAATCTTATATTTGTCCAGAGGTCCAGTTGGGAGGTGGTTGTAGTCCTTCTGCCACCTCTCCTGGCCATGGTAGCGCACCGTGGCCCCACAGCGCAGCAGCCACTCAGATGCTGCCCTATCAGGTCCCACATCCTTGATGCGTTCATAATCCACTCTGTTGGCAAGAGAACAAAAGCGGTTCGATTTTAGTATATTCACTAGCTGCTTAACTTTAGTCATCAGCATAAATACAGTACTTCAACAACTTTTCCTTTCAAATGACTGAGGAGGGAGAGAAGTATATTAGGAAGATCCAGTAAAAAAAACATACGATGGCTCTTCCTGCTCCCTTGTTTTTGTTTCCAAGTGAACTCAGTCTAGGCCTATTATTTTTATATGAGTTTATCAGGCAGGCATGAGTCTTCATTGATTCATATGTAGCACTGTGCTTGACTCAGTAACCATGTATTGAGTGAATGACTATACTTGGTTATTGTTTTTATTAATGAAAAAATATAAAAGGGAATAATTTTGAATCTATGTTCAAATTAATCTCATTAAGTGATACTTATAATTTCTACATATACCCTTCTCTCTAATTAGTCATGTTAATGCTGTATTAAGCAACAAGATTAGTTTCATTAGTTTCAAAAAATGGTATTTCTAAGTATGCCACCCACTTTTTGAAAAACTTGAGTCACCTTGGTAGTATTCAAAGGCTAACTATATCCCTTAAGCCATAGTATATTCTTTTTTTTTTTTTTAAGATTTTATTTATTCATGAGAGAGAGAGAGGCAGAGGGAGAAGCAGGCTCCCAAGGAGCAGGGAGCCCGATGCGGGACTCGATCCCAGAACGCTGGGATCATGACCTGAGCCGAAGGCAGACGCTTAACCAACTGAGCCACCCAGGTGCCCCAAGCCATAGTATATTCTAAAATTACATTTGCTGAGCTTTTCTGGTTACAAAAATAATATATTTTCATTTTAGAAAACTTGAAAAGCATCAAAAGGACAAATAAGAAAAATCATTGAAATCCTACAACGTAGTCAGTTAATATTTTGTAATCTATTTTTCTGGTCTTTATTCAATGTCTGTGTGTATGTTTTATTTGTTTTTAAACAAAATTAGGATCCTATTGCACACACTATACAAAAAAGCATTTGAAATACAATAAATAACTAAATTAGCTACTGGGAACTCATCTAGCTGTAATAATCCCCATGTTTCTTCACTTCAGTTAAAGTAACTTACTTATTAAATACTGCATTCAACCAGCCCCAGAAGTTTCTGCAGTCACATGACCATGGGAGTTTCTTTAAGCCACACAACTGCTGGGAAATTTTTCCAAACAGCATCATTTGATCTAGACACACAAAACAGTATCCATATTAGATCATTAGCTGGCAATCTGAGTCCCATACATCCAGTAACTTACTTTACAATTTCAAAGTCAATGCTCTTGTGCTAATAAAGCTGATAAGTCATTTGCCACTCAAAGTTTTTGAGCAAGTCACTCCTGTCTCTGTTTCTTGGTTTCTTTGCAGCAGAAAAGAGGGGCTGGACTGGATGGTCTCTAAGGTTCCTTCCAGCCTTGATGTTAAGTTTCACTCTTCACCCCTCAATTGGAGTCTGCCCACCGTGTTGCCAGCAGATGTCCATCCAGGCAGTGCACCCACACATTTGCTGAAACCAGCTCTGCTCCCAGTCTACATTTCCAGTAGCAAAACGACAAACTGAAATCACCTGGGAGCAGTGGGTCAACGTTAAGATGCCTGGGTGGCTCAGTTGGTTAAGCGACTGCCTTCGGCTCAGGTCATGATCCTGGAGTCCCAGGATCGAGTCCTGCATCAGGCTCCCTGCTCAGCAGGGAGTCTGCTTCTCCCTCTGACCCTCTCCCCTCTCATGCTATCTCATTCTCTCTCAAATAAATAAATAAAATCTTAAAAAAAAAAAAAAAGATGCTTATAGCCAGGGAGGGAGAGGAGACATGAAAACAGACCTCTCTATGTCAAGGCTGCAAGTACTATCACCAAAACAGTGCAAAGAACTGTGCAAGCCGCAGCTAGGAAAGACTGGGCAAGTAACTTCACCTCGTTGACCCTAGGTTTTCTCACTTGTAAAAGAAGGTGATTTGCTCAGATTTTCAGCTGTAAAAATTTATAACCATGAGTTGAGAAAGTGATTTCTGAACTGAGTCTCAATCTGATTTATTTCAGTTCAACTTTCTCTAGTAGTGTGCTATGTTGGGGGAAAACAAAGATAAATGAAATGTGGTTTCTGCCTTTGAGCTGCTGAAAACTGAATGCAGGGTGGAGTGAGCTAAAACAAGTTACCAGGTAGTTAAAATAAATGATAGAACCTGAAAGATTCCTCAAAGAGTTAAAATAAGAACGGACCAGGATTTCAACGGGAGAAGGTACGTCAAGTGATTAGCTGAGGCAGAAACGTTTTAAGGCATGTTGTAGTTCAGTTTGGTGAGTACATGGGGATCCTTTAGAAGAGGAGGCAGACAATTTGCACAGTCACATCAGGAAGGGTCTCACATGACCAGCAAGGGAATTTGGACTGTCTGCTGCAGGCAGTTGGGTCACTGAAGTTTAAGCAAGGAGCACTGGCATTGTTAGAGCTATGCTTCAGAATATTACTTGGACAACAGCATCAAGATTGAGGGTCAACAGAACAGAACAGAGAGACAGCTAACAAGGGCTTCAACTACATGTGGCCATGGGAAAGGACCAAGTGGGGGAAGAATGGGAATGACATTACAGGGTGGATTCCACATGGCTCAGTGAGATGCTGAGACAAGGGCCAGAATAGTTGAAGAGGACACTAAGTTTTGGTCCCAGGTCACTGGTTGGATGGTGATGCCACATGTCAATGTCAGGAGGACAGGTTGTAGGTTTCCCTCACCTCCATCCCCAGGTTTTCATATTCTAAATATGAAGTGTTAGCAGAACTTCTAAGTGGAGATAACCAACAAATCATTAGAATCAGAGTTACAAAATGGGAGAACTGGAATGAATTTAGACTACCTAGACCATCTACAGATGAGGAAACTGAAGCCCTGATATTAAGAAACTTGCTGACACCCTAAATCCCTTCTGGAACAAGGTGGGGTATTAATAAATGCATACATTTAAAAGGACTCGCTCATGGCTAATTGGTGGCAGCACTGAAACGTGAACCTAGTTCTCGCTCCTTCCAGTCCAGGGCTTTTTCCTCAGTCCTGGATGGTACTAGAACTGGGGAAAAAGAAGACTAGAAAGAGGCCTTAGAGCCAAGAAGTGACTGAAGATGTTGAGATTCTAGAACAGTGAGAGATGAGATCTGAGGACAGAACCTGGGATCATCTCCCCTCTTCATCTAAGATTTTATTTATTTGACAGAGAGAGAGAGAGAGAGAGAACACAAGCAGGGGGAGCGGCAGGCAGAGGGAGAAGCAGGCACCCCGCTGAGCAGGGAGCCCGATGCGGGGCTCGATCCCAGGATCCTGGGATCATAACCTGAGCGGGAGGCAATCGCTTAACCAACTGAGCCACCCAGGCGCTCCTCTTCATCTCTCTTCTACTATCATCTGCCTTCATTCCTGCAACCTACCCCCTGCTATCACTCTCTTGTTTTCAGCCCTTCCTCGCTTTTTGTTAAAGCTCTCTCCACCTGTGCCCACCTTTGGTAACTCGACTGGCTGCCAATCTCATTTATCTGGGCTTTCCAGCTTCAACTCAGGCTGTCCTATTTACTGTCCCTCCCCGCCCCACATCCCCATCCTGTCTGTGGAAATCTTACCCAACCTCGAGACCTCATTCAAATGCCATCTCCATCCATCCATTCGTTCATTCACTCAATAAGTATTAATTGAATGTCTGCTATACCTAGTGCCAGAGATACAATCGTAAGATTACAAAAACAACAGAGACACAGAGAGAAAGACAAGGTTCCTTGTCCTCACAGAATGTATAGTCTAATGAAGACAGACAACATAAAAATAAGTAAGTAATATGCAATATATCTTAATAGAGGTATGAACAAGTTCTGTGAGAGCCGAGAGGAGTGAAGAGAAGGCTTCACACTAGAGGTGTCTTTTGAGATGGGTCTTAAAGGATAATTAAGGGTTTTGAGTTAGCAGAAAAAAAGAAAAGTATGCAGAGCAAAAAGGACAGCAAGGATCACATCTTAGTCATTGCTATTTTTCTTAGCACCTAGCACATTCCCATCCCCCTAATGCAAGAGTTTATTTGCTAATTAGTAATCTTCAATGGTTAGTATATTTCCGTAGAGAAAGGTAAAACCAGAGAGACTGTTATTAAGCAGGTAAATTAGAGTGGTCTGTGAAAATTGAGTACTTTCACTTGATTCATTTTGGTTCACCTTATAATTCAGCTTAAAGGAAAGATTAAATTTACACCCACTATGACCTCTAAAAATATTAGATGTTATATTTAAAATAATTTAAACATGACTATAAAAATTTTACTTGGCAATAAAGATAAAAAAATTGGTAGGTTTTTACATTTTCAACTGTGCCTGTGCTAATTGATTTTAGAAATTGCAGATGAATTCAAGCAGCTACCTCGGGGAGTTTTCTATAAGGAAAGAGGAGACCTCTAGCGGTGAGTTGGTGAATTTAGCTCTAATGATTGAAAAAAAAAAGTTAACAGCAAGTCAAAGAAAACAGCCACTACTAAATTATTGCTGCAATAAATAATTCAGAAACTAAAACCACTTTAAAAAGTTCCTTCTTACTATCAGAATCTGGCTTAGAGCACATGATTCTAAAAATTGCAATTATGCTTCTAACTTCGAGAAGGCCAGATCTCTAATGTTTTAATTCAAAGTAAGATATACACAAAATGTTTCTGAGTAGGTTTGGTTGAGAGTTCCCCTGTTTGCATAAAAACAGTAAGTTTTTTTTTTTTAAGTGGAAGTTCTGTTTTTACTTAGCTGGGCTATTCAAACTAAGTGGTTCAAAAGACTGAACTAAGGAACTAGTTCTTGAGGGTAAATAAAATTTGTAGGGATGGGGTGGTATTGGAATTGGGGAGATCTCCCCCCAACCTACAGCCCCACCTCACTGCAAATCAGTGACGCCAATTCTTATTTCTGAGGTGTATAAAGTCTAACGAAATGGAACTCAAGAATTCATTAGGAATTGGAAGCAAAGTTCCCCAAAGCCATTCCTAGGCCAACATCACATGGGGCTCATTGAAGTAACACCTTATAGGTTCTGACACAGATGATAGATGAACACAAATTCTCAACTGAGGATGGTGTCATGAATATAGATGTCATACCAAAGACATTATGGGGTGTATGAATCAATGTAAGGTGGGCTCTTAATTTGAAATTACTTAATTGAAACTAATGTACAAACCTAGGGGAGAGGATAAGAAAAAAATTTTATGCAAAGAGCTGGTGAACTGTGAGTTCTTTCACCTTGCTAAACTAAGGAGCATGTACTCAAAATCACATGGTAAATAAGTCACTACTTTGGGTTCAAGTGGCCCATGAAAGTCTGACCACAGACCATAGAAATGTATAATTCTGTATTTAACCTAGTAACAAATCGACTACATCCTGTGCAAACTAAAAAACCATCCCCACTACATACCTATCAGCATGGCTAAAATAAAAAATAGTGACAACACCAATTGCTGGTGATGAGGAGACACCAGATCACTCAAACACTGCTGGTGGTAATGTATAAAGGTACAGCCACTTTGGAAAACAGTTTGGCAATTTTTTACAAAACTAAACATGTGCTTATCGTATGTATGACCCAGCAACTGGACTCGTAGGCATTTATCCCACAGAAACAAAAACAGGTTCACACAACAAGCAGTACACTGATGTTCACAGCAGCTTTATTCCAAATAGCTAAAAACTAGAACCACTGAGATGTCCTTCAGTGGGTGAATGGTTAAACCTACTGTGGTACATCCATACCATGAACTACTACTCAGCCATAAGGAATAAACCTTTGATACATACAACAATTTGGATGGATTTCAAGGGATTATGCCGAGTGAAAAAAAGCTAATTCCAAAAAATTACATACTTTATAATTCTGTTTATAGAACATTCTTGAAATGACAAAACTTTAGAAAAGGAGAACAGATTGGGGAAGGGGTGCCCTGCAGGAATGAAGTATAGTTAAAAGGGCCCTGGGAGGAATCCCTGGTGGTGATGGAAGGGTGTTGTAGCTTGACTGTGGTGGTGACACAACAATCTACACATGTGATAAAAACTACATAGAACTGGGAACTGGGGTGCCTGGGTGGCTCAGTCGGTTAAGTGTCTGCCTTCGGCTCAGGTCATGATCCCAGGGTCCTGGGATCGAGCCCCCCCCCCCCCCCCCGCCCCCGGGGCTTCCTGCTCAGTGGGGAGCCTGCTTCTCCCTCTCCCTCTGCCATTCCCCCTGCTTGTGCTGCAAATAAAAAAAATAAAATCTTAAAAAAAACCTACATAGAACCAAATACACACACACATGTAAAAATGAGGAAATCTGAATAAGATCAACAGAATGTATCAATGTCAATTTCCTGGTTATGATACTGTACTATATTTTTGCAAGATGTTAGCATTGGGGAAGAATGGGTAAAGGGTACACAGGATCTCCACTGTTCCTTAAAGCTGTATGAGACTCTACAATTATCTCAAAACAAAAAGTTTAACAAATAACCATCTTTATTGTGAAGTAACATTCTACATTGTTTTCACAAATAGTCAACTGTCCAAGAAGTACAATCATGTATACATAATAAAAGCAGTAATTTATCCAGTCAGTTGATAGTTGAGCAACCATCCCCCCAGATGTTGAAATCTGCATATAAGTTCTGACCCCTCAAATTTAACTGCCTGTTTGATTAGATAACACAGTTAACACGTATTTTGCATGTTATATGTATTATATACTGCATTCTTTTTTTTTAAAGATTTCATTTATTTGAGAGAGAGAGAGAGAGAGAGAGAGAACATTAGCATGAGCCAGAGGAAGAGGCAGAGGGAGAGAGAAAGGGAGAAGCAAAGTCTTCCCAGAGCAAGGAGCCCGATGTGGGTCTCATCCCAGGCCCCTGGGATCATGACCTGAGCTGAAGGCAGATGCTTAACTACCTAAGCCACTCAGGCGCCCCATATACTGTATTCTTATAACAAAGTAAACTAGAGAAAAGAAAATGTTAAGAAAATCCTAAGAAAATACACTTACAGTACTGTACTGTATTTATTGAAAAATATCCGCCTCTAAGTGGACCAGAGTAGTTCAAACCTTTGCTCTTCAAGGGTCAACTGTACTTCACTGTGCTAAACACCCACGAGCCTTATCTCGTGTACTCCACACAACAGCCCTATGAGAGGAACACGGCTCTCACTCCTAGTTCACAGAGGAGAATCTGAGGCGAAGAGACGAAATGACTTCCCCAAGCCACCAGACTAATGGCTGGAACCAAGTTCAAACAAAGTCCTCCCAGCAATAAAGTTTTTAACATTCTGCTTTTGTTCTGTTCAGCTGTTCTGACCCTAAAAATTAAGAACTGCCATCAGGCACAGAGTACAGGTGTGGGACTGCCACGGCTCACAGTGAATCACGTAACTTTTTAGGGATTACACAGCCCACCTCTCTCACCTTACAGATAAGGAAACGGGGTGAAGTCACCCGTACTGGTGAGTCGCTGCACCCAGCCCCGCACAGCATATTTAAAACCGTATCTCGACCCAGTATTTACGATAAGGTAGCAGACTGCTAAATGATGGCAGAGACCGAGCCGTCTGGTTCTTCCAGGCGCTCCGTATCTACAGCACCGAGAAAGGACACCGCCAGGAGCCCCACAAAAACAAGTCCAGAAGACCGCAGGCTGCCAGGCGTTGCCATGACAAAGAGCCTCCGTCTGGAGCTAGGGCTAGGGCTGGCCAGGCAGCGCCCCTCAGTGGGCACTCGGCCTGGAGGCGGGGGGCGAGAAGGAGCCCGCCCGTGGCCAGCAACCGGCCTCCAACTGGCCGGGGCCGTGCCGAGCGGGAGGCAGGCAGGCCGCTGGGCCCGCCCAAAGGAGACTTTTCACCCCCAGTCACGCCCCGACTTTCTCCCAAAGCCCAGACGACGCTGGGCGGTGAAGACTCTTCAGGCCAGCTTTTCAGTCAGCCCAGCAGTAGGAGAAGGAAAAGGGCAGAGCGTAACCACCACCCTAACCCCGCCTCGCTCAAGGCCTAGCTCCTCTACTCACAGCACCCGAGGGAGAGAGGGAGGGAGCGAGCGTGCCCCGCGTCTACGGCGCCGCCGGCCTGCCCTTCGCCCTCCGCCGCGCGCGTCCATTGGCCACTGGCGCCACTCCCACGTGGGGCGTCGGCGCGCGCTTCATTGGCCCCTGAGTGGGAGGCGGGGCTAGATGGCGCCGAGAGCCGCGCAGCGTCGGGCTCGAGTGGCCAGTTC
Source organism: Eumetopias jubatus (assembly GCF_037043125.1). Taxonomy (NCBI): domain Eukaryota; kingdom Metazoa; phylum Chordata; class Mammalia; order Carnivora; family Otariidae; genus Eumetopias; species Eumetopias jubatus. Next base: position 48,314,048 of record NW_028274813.1, read on the forward strand.
TGGGGGCTGAGGGAGGGCAGGGGAGGGGCGCAGGCGATGGTGCCGGCGCTTCGTTACCTGAGCGGTGCCTGCAGGCGGGCCCGCGGGGGTTTCCCCGGGGGCTTCTCTGCGGCGTGCCGGCCGGCGCAGGGGAGGCCCTGGCAGCTGTGCCAGGGTGGCCGTAGAGCCAGCACCCGGTGAGTAAGGCGCTGGCCCGCTCTCGTCGCCTGTGCTACTACTGCTTCTCTCCGAGGTGCCTCTTGCTGGACCTCTGCCCCTGCTCTACTTCCCTGTCCCGGGCGTGAGAGAAGGTCAGGATCCTGTGGAGCCTGGGCTCCAACCTCGGATCCCAGGAGTTACCTTGTAGGATTCATTCGTTGTGTTTGTGTGCGGGATGAAAAGAGTAAGGCAGTGTTGAGTAGACAGGTCTAGAGCAGTTCTGGGTTTGAATACCACCCCTCCACTTCCTATTCAGTTCTTAGGTGGGTCACTTAAGCTCCTTGACGGCTCAACTGTGAGTAGGATCCTAGTCTCTCCCGTACGTGGTCGTTTTAAGGCTTAAAAGGACCTACCACACTAAGCAATCAAATATACTGTTTATTTGCTGGCATCCCTGGTGTTGCTTGGAAGACCTGAAACCGTTCTTAAATCAGTCAGTTCCTGGCAAGCATTGCATGGAGTAGCCCCTGTGAGAAGCAGCGCAGTTGCTAATCAAAGCCTGCACAAGTAAGTGTCCTGTGATTTGAAGTTCGGAGGTCACATTAGAAACCACCGTCTTTCTCTGCTCTGTGTAGAGGGAGTGGCTTATGCTAAGGCTTTAAAGCTGGAAAGCTCTTGGCTATCTCAAGAACTAGAAGGTGGACAAGATGAGTGTGACTGTTAGTGGAACAGAGATGGTGTGGAGTGATACTGGAGAGAGGCTACATCACAGCAGGGATTTTATTTTCTTTTAACCACATTAGATTTTATTCTAAGCATTGGGAGGCTTTTAAAGGGTTTTTAAGAAGAGGGAGTGATTAAGTGTTGAGGTTTCAAAAGTTGACTGGCTGCTGTGTGTTAGTGGTTTGGAGGGGTTTAGAGTGGGACAAGATTTGTGAGTCATAGTGGGGGTATGTAGACAATTATTTGGGGATTGCTTTTCTTAAGAGAAGAAAAGTAGGGCTAGTGAAGGTTTTGTTTATACTTTTTATTTTGAAATAATTATAGGTTCACAGGAAGTTGGAAAAAAAAAAACCTAAACCAGATTTTATGTATCCTTCAGCCAATTTACCCCAGTGATAGCATCTTACCTAACTATAGTACAATATCAAAACTAGGAAATTGACATTGTCACAATCCACAGACCTTGTTCAGATTTCATGCACTCGTTTGTGTGTGTTTCTGTGCAATTTAATCGTGTTAATTTGTGTAACTGCCACCACAAAATATAGAAATGTTTCATTACCAGAAAGACATCTCTTGTGTTACAATCCCTTTATATTCACATCCCATCTTTCCACCCTTCCTAGCCCTTGGCAACCACTAATCCATTCTCTAGCTCTAAAATTTTGTCATTTTGAGAATGTTCTATAAGTGGAGTCACACAATATATAACCTTTTAGATTGGCTTTTTTCACACAGCATGATGTCTTTTTTTTTTTTTAAAGATTTTATTTATTTGACAGAGAGAGACACAGCGAGAGAGGGAACACAAGCAGGGGGAGTGGGAGAGGGAGAAGCAGGCTTCCTGCGGAGTAGGGAGCCCGATGCAGGATTAGATTCCAGGACCCTGGGATCATGACCTGAGTGGAAGGCAGATGCTTAACGACTGAGCCACCCAGGCGCCCCAGCATAATGTCTTTGAGATTCATCCATGGTGTTGCCTATAATGAGAGTGGGTTCCTTTTAATTGTTGAGTAGCATTTCATGGTATGGATGTAATACAGTTTGACCATTCACCAGTTGAAGGATATCTGGACCGTTTATAATTTTGGGCTATTATGAACAAAGCTGCTGTGAACATGTGAACATTTATGTACAGGTTTTTGTATGAACATAGGTTTTTATTTTTCTGAGATAAATGCCCAAGAGTGTAGTTGCTAAGACATATTTAGTTAGTACATGCTTAACTTTTTTTCATTGTAAACATGGTTTATATTTTATTTTATTTATTTTTACAGATTTTATTTATTTGAGAGAGAGAGAGTGCATGCACAAGCAGGGGAAGGGACAAAGGGAGAAGCAGACTCTCTGCTGAGCAGGGAGCCCGATGTGGGGCTCGATCCCAGGACCCCAGGATCATGACCTGAGCTGAAGGCAGGTGCCTAACCAACTGAGCCACCCAGGCACCCCTGTAGGCGTGTTTTTTAATGTAGGGCCATACAAGGAATATCCATTGAGAAATATGGGTATTGATTTATAAAAGAAAAGTACACCAGAGCTTCCCAAGAGAGTATAAAACATGAAGTCATGCACCTGGGATCCAGGTTCTGAATATTAGAATTTCCCTTACAGAAAGACTTGAGATGAGTGGAGTCCATATTTGGGACTCAAAAAGAGACCATTATATCTTTTAACATCTTCAACAATCCAAAGAATGGCCTGAGGAAGAGTGGGAGACCAATGATGTGACCCGAATTGGGTAAGATATAAGCCCAAAGATCTGTTTTTCCTATGTACGAGCGAGAATAGAACAAAGGAAGTTGTGCTACCATCAAGGCCTATAGCAACTATCTGACTGGAGTGGAGCGTGTTACATAGTGGCAAAGATTTATGTTTAGTTTTTTAAGAAACTGCTATACTCTTTTTCCAGGGTGGCTGTACTGTTTTACACACACCAGCAGTGTGTGAGTGATCCAGCTCCTCATTCTCACCAGCATTTGGTGTTACCATTTTTTAAAAATTTTAGCCATTCTAATAGGGTGTAGAGATATCTCCTTGTAGTTTTAATTTGCATTTCCCTAACGACTAATGGTAGTGAACATCTTTTGATGTGCTTATTTGCCATCTATATATCTTCCCTCTTTGATGAAATGTCTTGTTTGTATCTTTTGCCCATTTTCTAAATGGTTTATATGAGAGTTCTTTATATATTCTAGATATGAGTCCTTTGTCAGATATGTGGTTTGCAAGTATTTTCTCCCAGTCTGTTAGCTGTCTTCTTATCCTCTTAACAAGGTCTTTTGCAGAACAAAATTTTTAATTTTGATGAAGTCCAATTTATCGATTTTTTTTATATGGATCATGCTTTTGGTGTCTTCTACTTCACTTAACTCTAGATCCCAAAGATTTTCTCCTTTGTTTTCTTCCAAAAGTTTTATGGTGAATATTTGATGATATAAAATGTTTATTGTAGATTTTTTGAAAATTAGAATACTGGGGGTGCCTGGCTGGCTCACTTGGTAGAACATGTGACTCTTACTCTCAGGGTCGTGAGTTCAAGATCCACTTTGAGCATGGAGCCAGTTAAAATTAAAAAACAAGAACAATAAAAAACTAAAAAAATAATTTAAAAAATTAGAATACTGGTATTGTGGGGATGTTTTAAAGAGGCCTTTTAGAAATAACATATTAAAATATTTACAGGTAATGTTTAGGATTTGCATCAAAATAATTTAATTCAGGAAGAGATGAAATAGGTGGGGTGTAGAAAAAGCAAGATTGGCCGTGTTCCTCTAAGACTAGATTTTTTCGCCATGAGGTAGGTGCTAAAGGTAGACTTTTCTGCTTCTCATTGCTAAATTAGATAGACTATACATGCCCTTCCTAATTTATTCTTTTAAAGATTTTATTAGAGAGACAGCCTGCATGCACAAGCAGGGGGAGGAACAGAGGGGAAAGGATCAAGATTCCTCAAGCAAGCTACCTACTGAGCACGGGGCTCAATCCCAGGACCCTGAGATAAGGACCTGAGCCGAAACCGAGTCGGATGCTTAACAGACTGAGCCACCCAGGTGCCCCTGCCCTTGAATTTCAAATGAATAGATGGTAGAGAAGAGTGTGATGCCTAACAGAGTATTCACAGATGCAGCCAGCCCCAACAGAGGGCTGTGGAGATTTAGAGATGGAGAGCAGTTTAGGTAACTAGTTACCCTGCCTGCTGGGTGTAGCTGTTTATACTACTGACCCAGCAGTGCCTCTAATTCTTAAAGGCTTTTTCTGTTAAGAAGCCAATAACATAAAGCCCAATAAATATTTGGTTTTCATGATTACAAATTAATAGTTTAACTGTTCACCGATGATGAAAATTATGCACACGGAGTTTTATGAGATCTACTGTAAACATGCATTACTTTAAAGGTGACTTTCTCTTAAAGTTCATTTGATGTAGTCATTATTGGTGGCGGAATTGTGGGCCTCGCCTCTGCCAGAGCACTCATCCTGCGACATCCAGCACTTTCCATTGGTGTTCTGGAAAAGGAGAAAGATTTAGGTATGTATAATATCAACGTTGCTCTTTGGGCTTAACCTGAAGACCTGCTCATTTCTTCAATCCTGCATCTTTCATGTTGAATGTTGGTGTTAGTACCCTGGTTAGGTTTCTCCATGAAGCAGAGCCAAGGACTAGAACTTGAGTTCTAGTCAAATAAATCACATAGGTGATTTATTTGAAAGGTTGTTTAGGAGGCAGGAGCGAGGGGATGTGGAGAGTAAACCAGGAAGGAGGAAAAGCCACAGGAGGGTACTTTATCATGGTTGCTGTTGTGAGCTTGATTCCTCTGGGGCCTCTGAGGAGCTACATCATCATTTCTAAGTATTGTGCTCATTTATTCATCAGCTCATGTTTCTACTGGCTGATGATTACCCCTGGGATGTTGAGGCATAGTCTTCTCTCCCCTCACTCCTCCACTTGTTAGGAATGGGCATGCAGAATGCCCAGAGCTATAGTGAGCCCTTGAAGTGGTTTGCTGGTGGTGAGAGGTGGGTTTGTGCACCAGAGTTGAAAACTGAAACTGAAATCAAAGATGGGCTGGGGGGATGTGGCATGGACACCAGGGATGGCTAGTAGAGGAAGTTACCGGTGCCCTGCCTGTAAGAATGAACTCAGACAGAATGTTCAATAATGTGGTCTCTAATGGCTTCAACTATGTCTGTTCCTCCACTTTGTAGGTTTTGTATCCATTGTGTAGTTACTCTTACCCTCTTTCTCTTGTCCGGTAGCTGTTCACCAGACTGGACATAACAGTGGTGTCATACATAGTGGAATTTATTATAAACCTGAATCTCTGAAAGCTAAATTGTGTGTGCAAGGTGCAGCCCTCATCTATGAGTATTGTAACCAAAAGGGAATTTCCTACAAACAATGTGGCAAGGTAAGCATTTTGCTAGGGCCTTGACTTACTTATAACTAGCATTTTCTTAGTGATGTTTAATGTTGAGTTAAAAAAAAAAACTGCTTTTCTTTCTTTATGTAATTTTCAAAATCTAATATTAGGAAATAACTAGAAAAGGTGGTACGACTCACTCCTTGTAATTTAAAAAGTAACAGATTTATCGACATATAATTTATATACCATACAGTTCATCCTTTTATTAAAGTGTTCAGTTCGATTTTTAGTATATTCATAAAACTGTGCAACTATTACCACTGTCTAATTTTAGAACATATTCATCACCTAATAAAGAAGCCCTCTGCCTGTTAACAGTTATTCCCAATACCTCTCACTTCCTATTTCTGCCTCTCCCCAGCTCTGACAACCGCTAATATACTTTCTCTCTCTGTGGATTTGCCTATTCTGGACATTTCCTGTAAATAGAATCCTATAATATGTTGTCTTTTGTGACTGGGTTCTTAGCATAATGTTCTCAAGGTTCATTCATCTTGTGGCATGAATCAGTACTTTATTCCTTTTTATAGTCCATTGTGTAGGAATACCACATTTTGTTTACCTCTTTATCAGTTGACAGACATCTGGGTTGTTTCCACATTTGACTATTATGTATCATACAGCTATGGGTGTTTATGTGCAAGTTTTTGTGTAGGCTTATGTTTTCATTTCTCTCAGATATATAGCTAGGAGTGAAATTCCTGGGTCATTTGTTAACTCCAATTTTAACATTTTGAGGAACTGCCAAACTGTTTTTCAAAGTTCTGCACTATTTTAAATGGCTATCAGCAACTAATGAGGATTCCAGTATCTCTACATCCTTGTCAATACCTGTTACTGTCTGTCTCTTATTTTAGCCATCCTAGTGGATGTGAAGTGGTAGGTCAATGTGGTTTTGATTTGCATTTCCCTAGTAATTAATGGTGTTGAGCATCTTTTCATAGCTTATTGGCCACTCATTTGTCTTTGAAAAAATGTCTATTCAATTCTTTTGCCCATTTAAAAATTGGATTATTTGTCTCTATTCTTGAGTTGTATGTGTTCTTTATATATTCTGGGTATAGCCCCCTATTCAGTTATATGATATTTACTAAAACACTACTAAAATATTAAAATATTTTTATGTATAAAACAAAATAGTAATAGTAATACTAATATTTTAAATAATGCTAAATATTTTCTCCTATTCTATAGATTTTCTTTTTTACTTTCTTGATGATATATTTTGAAGCACAGAAGCTTTTAATTTTGATGAAGTCCAGTTATCTTTTTTTCTTTTGTTGCTTATAGTTTTAGTGTCATATCTCAGAAATCATTGCCTAACCTGAAAAATTACTCATACATTTTTTTCTTCTAAGAGTTTTATTTTAACCTTAGCTCTGACATTTAGATCTATGATCACAGCCTCCCCCCCCCCACCCCAATGAGTTGCTTTAATTCCAGGTGGTACAGAATTGGGGTAGATCAAAGATTAATGGGTAGACTTTGGCAGGATTCTAGGCTGGGTTTGCTCTGACTCAGAGCTAAGGTAGAAATGGCTGAGTGAGAAGAACTAAAGAGAAGATGAGCCACTATACAATACATTTTTTTTTTTTTACAAAAATGTATTCGTAAATGTACAACAGGGTCCAAGAGGACACTTTATTCTAGCTGTAGGTGGCAACAGATATGACAGATAATCTAGATGTGTAAACAGGAATTTTGGAATTAAGGATCACCATTGCCTCAGGCACAAGGAGCAGCTTATTTTTTGCCAGATTTCTTAATTCCAACTATGGCCAGAAGATCCTTTCCTGTAGCTTTCACTTTTAGCCCCTTGAGTGTCTTCTCTGTTTGTTTCTGCTTAAATGCCTTATCTTCCTAGTTCATTTCCTTGGCCTGCTTCTTTGGCTATTTCAGGGGCTTTCCACCTTCACTAGTCTACTGGTCTACTGTTTCTTCCCTAGACCCTGCCACCAGAAGCAGAGCCCCCCAACCCCACCCCCTGCACCTATACTTCCAGTATATGATCAGTTTTAAATTGATTTTGGTATATAGTGTGAGGAAGGGGCTCAACTTCATTCTTTTGCGTGTGGCTATGCAGTTGTCTCAACACCATTTATTGAAAAAACTGTTCTTTCTATATAGTTTTGGCACCTTTATCAAAAGTTAGTTGAGGGTGCCTGGGTGGTGCAGTTGATTAAGTGTCCGACTCTTGGTTTCAGTTCAGGTGGTGATCTCAGGCTGAGATCTCAGGCTCCGCGCTCAGTGAGGAGTCTAGTTGAGTCTCCCTTTCCCTCTGCTCCTCCTGCCATGCTCTCTCTCTCAAATAAATAAATAAATCTTTTAAAAAAAGTTATTTGAGCATAAATGTAAGAGGGTATGTTTAGGATTCTTGATTCCATTCCATTGATGTATGTCTATCCTCATGCCAATACCATAGTATCTTGGTTACTATGGCTGTTTATTATATGTTGAAATCAGGAAGTGTGAGTCCTCCAACTTTGTCCTTTTTTCAGGATTATTTTGGCTATTCTGGGTCCCTTGCATTTCCGTATGAATTTTAGGGTTGGTTAGTCAGTTTCTCAAAAAAAAAAAAAAGGTGGAAGTTTGATAGAGATTATGTTGAATCTATAGATCAGTTTGGGGAGTATTGCCGTCTTAACAATATTAAATCTTGCAAACCATGAACATGGGAATGTCTTCCCATTCTTTTAGATCTTCTTCCATTTCTTTCAACAGTGTTTTGTATTTTTCAGTATACAGGTCTTGCAATTTTTTGTTAAACTTATTCCTTGGTGTTTTACTCTTTTTGATGCTTTTGAGAGGGGAATTTTTTCTTAATTTCATTTTGGATTATTCATTGCTAATATATAGAATATGATTGATTTTCATATATCCTTTTCTCTTGCACCCTTGCTAAACTCATTATAATAGTTTTGTGTGTGTGTGTGGATTCCTTAGGATTTTCTATATGCAGGATAATGTCATCTGCAAGTAAGATAGTTGTACTCCTTTTTCAATTTGGATGCCTTTTAAAGATTTTATTTATTAATTTGACAGAAAGAGACACAGCAAGAGAGGGAACACAAGCTGGGGGAGTGGGAGAGGGAGAAGCAGGCTTCCCGTTGAGCAGGGAGCCAGATGCGGGGCTCGATCCCAGGACCCTGAGATCATGACCTGAGCCGAAGGCAGATGCTTAATGACTGAGCCACCCAGGTGCCCCTTGGATGCCTTTTATATATTTTTTTCTTGCCTAATTTCCCCAGGTAGAATCACAAATACAGTGTTTTTGTTTTTGTTTCTGTTTTTAAAGATTTTATTTATTTATTTGACAGAGTGAGAGAGGGAACACAAGCAGGGGTACTGGGAGAGGGAGAAGCAGGCTTCCTGCTGAGCAGGAGCCCGATGCGGGGCTCGATGCGGGGATCGATCCCAGGACCCTGGGATCATGACCTGAGCTGAAGGCAGATGCTTAACGACTGAGCCACCCAGGCGCCCCATAAATACAGTGTTGAATAGAAGTAGTGAAAATGGACATCCTTGTATTGTTGCTTATCTTAGGGAGAAAGCATTCAATTTTTCACTATTAAGTATGATGCTAGCTGTAGGTTTTTTATAGATGCCCTTTGTCAGATTGAGGAAGTTCCTGTCTATTGCTAAAGTCTTTTTTATTCTAAGATTTTTATTTTCTTTATTTTTTAAATTAATTAATTAATTAATTTTTTGATGTAATGTTCCATGATTCCTTGTTTGCATGTAACACCCAGTGCTCCATTCAATACATGCCCTCTTTAATACCCATCACCAGGCTAACCCATCCCCCCAACCCCCTCCCCTCTAGAACCCTCAGTTTGTTTCTCAGAGTCCATAGTCTTTCATGGTACATCTCCCCCTCTGATTTCCCCCCCTTCATTTTTCCCTTCCTACTATCTTCCTTTTTTTTTTTTTTTAACATATAATGTATTATTTGTTTCAGAGGTACAGGTCTATTATTCATCAGTCTTACGCACTTCACAGCGCTCACCATAGCACATACCCTCCCTAATGTCTATCACCCAGCCACCCCATCCAAGATTTTTATTTTTAAGTAATCTCTACACCCAGCATGGGGCTCGAACCCACAACCCCGTGATCAAGAGTCACATGTTCTACCAACTGAGCCATCCAGGCGCTCCCAAGTTTGTTACATGTTTTTTATCACGAAAGGGTATTGGGTTTTCTCAAATGCCTTTTCTGCTTCTATTGAGGCAATCATGTTTTTATATTCTATTAATACGGTGTATTATAATACTTGACTTTTGGATGTTAAATTGATCTTGAATTCCTACAGTAAATCCCACTTGGTCGCATCTTTTTTATATGTTCCTGTACTTAGTTTACTAGTATTGTGTTCAGGGTTTTTGCATCAATATTCATATGGGATATTGGTCTGCAGTTTTATTTTCTTTTGTAACTGTGTTTGTTTTGAATATCAGGCTAATACTGGCCTCATAGATTTAGGTAAGAAGTATTCCCTCTTCTTCTGTTCTTTGAAGGAGTTTATGCAGAATTGTAGCTAATTTTTCTTTTTTTTTTTTTTTAAAGATTTTATTTATTTATTTGACAGAGCGAGAGAGCACAGCAGGGGGAACAGTAGAGGGAGAGGGAGAAGCAGCCTCCCTGCCAATCAGGGAGCCCAATGCAGGGCTCGATCCCATGGGGTCATGACCCGAGCCGAAGGCAGAAGCTTAACTGAGCCACCCATATGGCAGCATTCATGTGTAAAGAAAGCTTTTGAGCCTGAGCTTTTCTTTGTGGGTAGTTTTAAAGTTACTAATCCAATCTCTTTACTTGTTATAGGCCTAGTCAGGTTTTTTTTTTCTTCTTGAGTCAGTTTCAGAAGTTTGTGTTTTTCTATGAGCTTTTCCATTTCATATAGATTATCTAATTTGTTGCTATACAGTTATTCATAATATTTCCTTGTAAGTCTTTTCCATGTAGTTTTTAAGAATAAAAGTTCCTTGTTGCTATTAAAGATGCTATGAAGATTTTTTTTTAAAAGATTTTATTTATTTATTCATGAGAGAGAGAGAGAGAGAGAGGCACAGGGAGAAGCAGGCTCCCAAGGAGCAGGGAGCCCGATGCGGGACTCGATGCCAGAACCCTGGGATCATGACCTGAGCCAAAGGCAGACGCTAAACCATCTGAGCCACCGAGGCGCCCGATGCTATGACGATTTTTTAAAATAATGTGGGATAATGGTCCCAACATAGTGTTAAGTGAAAAAAGCAAGATATAAAATTGTATTTACACTTTTTATATTGAATTATAAGGGTTCTTTTATATATTCTGGATATTAGACATTATCAGCTATATGATTTGTGAATATTTTCACCCGTTCCTTGGGTTGTCTTTTCACTTTCTAGATAGTGTTCCTTGATTCCACTTCTATTTCTAAGGTTAATTATTTGCAGATTTAAATAACCTTTACACCTTGATTAAAAGTATTATTTCATGAAATTCTGGTGACTTCTTGCTATGAAATAGCAATCTGTGAATTCTAATGTGCCTGTGAATTCTAATGTACCTGTGAATGTGCATCTGTGCTTTTCTTTGTCAGTAGCTGTTAAGAAACTACCTCAGACAGATAGTTTGCCCAGAAATAAATAGAAAAAGAATACTGAGTAAAGTTGATTAATTTACTGTTTTTTTTCCCTCTGCAATAAAATGCATTAGTAAATAGTTTATAATATACTTTATTCCAGGAAATAAAATGGATAGTGTTCTGTTAGTGATACTCCATTATACTGAATGCCACTGTCTTTTTGATATATTGGTATTTTATATACTCTTATAGAAATAAGAAGGCTGTTCTGTTTTTTTGTTTGTTTTTTTGTTTTTTATTCTTTTAATTGTAAAGACTATGCCACCTGTGCTACTCTCCCCTTTGGAATTGAGGGAGTAATGTTGATAACAGTTGCTGCTGTGGCCAAGATTCATGGAGCAACTATGATGGCAGAAGTGGAAATTGAGGCTACATCTTACTTTTGGGGAAAATTTGTTTTAATGCAGTTTCCTAAGACAACTTTTTTCAATGGAGGAGGAAATTGAGTTCGTGAAGAAAGGGAGAAGTAGACAAAAATTAAACAAATTTGAATCATGTGATAATTTATTTAATTTTTTATTGACTTTATGTTTTATAGCTGATCATATGTTTAACTCTCCATATTCTCTATCTTGTTTTTGTTTTTGTTTTAAGCTCATAGTAGCTGTTGAACAAGAAGAAATTCCCAGACTTCAAGCCCTATATGAGAGAGGCCTGCAGAATGGTGTGCAGGGCCTGAGGCTAATCCAACAGGAGGATATAAAGAAGAAGGAGCCATATTGTAGGGTAAGTGATTCACTAACCCCACATACATGCTTACACAAGGACATTTTCATTTAGGGCTCAGTCCTGTGACATGGAGGCTGAGGGTGAACTTACAGAAAGCAAGAATCACTCTTCTGGGACAGTGAGGTGACAGCCACAAGAGGGCATTGCCACAAACTCTGAACACCTGATTTCTTCTTTCCCTGTGAGAAAATACCAAATCTGAAGAACATAAGCAAAGACAAGAGGAGGTCTGAGACCATATGGCAAATTGGGAAAACATTGAGTGGTGAGGTGTGGTTGATTCCCAGGGTGTGTAGGGAGAGATAACAGATGAGACTGGAAAGGCAGGATTAGGCTTGTGTAAAGGACTTAATATCCCTGCTAATAACTTTGAAGTTAGTAGGCATGAGGAGCCACTGAAATTTTTGAGGAGGGTAGCTATGTTATCCATGAGTGTAAAGGGTAGGTTGTAGAATATCTTGCTTAGAACATGCACTGGGGAGAACAGATCTTTTATTTATGAAAGAGACATGAATAATAATTTAATACTTACTCTGCATATTGACTTTCTTTGATAGTCTTTCAGAGGCTATCAGTCCTACCCCCAGTTTCACTAACTAGTCCAACGAATGGCTGTATCTCCTGTTCCTCACCACCATTATTTTTGTGGGGAAGAGGCAGAGGTATGTGCTAACATACCAGTTTCAGAAATTCAATATAAGCAAAATATCATGTAGAGTCACCACAATATAATGGCTTAATGACTGTCTAAACTTCTTTCTTTCTTTCTTTTTTAGAGAGGTAGGGGAGAAGGGGGAGGGAGAGTGAATCTTAAGCAGGTTCCACGCCCAGTGTGGAGCCCGATGTGGGGCTTCATCTCACGACCTTGAGATCATGACCTGAGCTGAAACCAAGAGTTGGACGCTTAACTGACTGAGCCACCCAAGTGCCCCTCCCCCCATTTTATTGACAATATATAATAGCTGGACTCCAGGTACCTGTCCTAGAGAATGTGACTTTGAACTCACTGCCAGGCAATGCTTATCAAAAGCTTGGTTTAATGGAAATAAAAATACTATTTATGAGTGATATTCTGGAGGATATGTAGACCGTTTATTCCTGTACATCTACACCACCCAAGTGGCACACCTGCATTGCAGTGTTTTTCTCTCCCCATCCTACTCTTTGACCCCAAATTACTCCCTTTGAATTATTCTTTGGTTTTATGGCATCAGCCTATGGAGAAGGTCATTTTGACACTGGATGAGGATGAGGTTAGGATGAGGTTGAGAAGATAGGTTGTTCACTGTGCTACACAACATTGATCTTTGAGAACCTTCAGGAGAAATTTTTCTCAGAATAATTATGTTCTTTCTGAGCACAACTGACTTGTTTTTATCTTATGAACACAGAATCATTTAATTGATTGTGTTGTTGTGTTTATTGTGGCTGCAAGGAAGCTCAGAGACACACTTGTGCCCCACTCCTACCAGATATCTAGGGTCTTAAGCATATATTTTTATTTTTATGTATTAATTTCTCTCTTCATTTCATTGTATCTTTCCACTCTTATCTTCTATCTGCCTTGATTTTTTGGACTTTTTTTAATTGAATCTAACATACAACAAGAATCATAAATGTATAGCTTGATGAATTTTCATAAAGTGTGACCAGTACCTGGATCAACAGCAGAATGTTACCAGCCTCCCAATATTCTCCTCAAGCCCCTTCCTATCACTACCTTTCCCTTAAGGGTAATCACTATCCTGACTTCTTACATCATATGTTTTTGAATTGTATTTAAGTGGACTCATATAGTAGGTGCTCATTTTGTGTCTGAACTTATTTTATTTAGTATTATTTATGAAATTCATCCATATGTTGCATATAGTTGTAGTTTCATTGCCGTATAATTGTATGAAGGTAGAGGTCAAGGTACGTTTTTGAAGTCCATTGTATAAAGGTAGAGGTCAAGGTACATTTATTTTTTTTTCCAATCTGGATACCCAATTGACTCAGCACCATTTATCAAAGAGACCATTATTTCCCCACTGCACTGCACTGTAACCTTTGTGATACCAGGTGACTGTATGTATGGATTCTATGTCTGGATTCTATTCTGTTCCATTGTTTCTTCTTTTACCACTACTGTAATGTCTTAATTATCATAGCTTTTTAGTAGGTTTAAATATCTGGTCGGGAAATTCCTTTAACTTTGTTCTTCTTCAACATTATCTTGGCTGTTCTTAGAGATCTTTGTATTTCTATATATATTTTAGAATTATTTTGCTAAACCCCACAAGGTCGCCTTTTGTGATTTTGATTGAGTTTGCATTAAATTTTTAGGTCCATTGGAGACAATTTGTATCTTCACAATATTGCATCTTCCAATCCACGAACACAGTAGATCCATCCATTTATCTGTATCTTCTTTAATTCATTTCAAAAATGTGTTATAATTTTCAGTGTAGAGGTCTTTCATATCTCTTAGATTCATTTCTAGGTATTTGATGGTTTTTGATACTCTCATAAATAGTATTGTTACTTAAAGTTCATTTTCTCCTTGTATGTTGCAAATATATGGAAATATAATTGATTTTTGACCTTTCATCCATCTTGGATGTTAAATTCACATATTGATTCTAATAGTTTGTCTATAATTTGGGGGGGATTTTCTTTTCTTTTTTTTTCTTTAAAGATTTTATTTATTTGAGAGAGAGAATGAGAGAGAGAGAGTACATGAGAGGGGGGAAGGTCAGAGGGAGAAGCAGACTCCCCGCTGAGCAGGGAGTCTGATGTGGGACTCGATCCTGGGACTCCAGGATCATGACCTGAGCCGAAGGCAGTCGCTTAACCAACTGAGCCGCCCAGGCGCCCTTGGGGGATTTTCTATGTAGTTGTATTGTCTGCAAATAATAACTTATTTTTTCTTTTCCAATTAATATACTTAGCTGGCTCAATGTTTAGTGCTGGTATATATTGTGTTGTGTTCCTTGTTTGTTTTTAGAAGCTGCTTCAAATCCTTTCTGCAAAAAAGACAAAGTAGAAATAGATTTTTCCCCCCTGAAGTTATCTTTAGTTATACAGTAAAGTTGGGTCAAAATATATGATTTTCTTTTTCTTTTTTCTTTTTAAGATTTTTATTTATTTAAGAGCACAGGCGGGTGGAGGGGCAGAGGGTGAGGGAGAGGGTGAGAGGCAGACTTCCCACTGAGCATAGAACCTGATGCAGGGCTCGACATGGGGATCGATTCGGGGATCGAATATATATACACCCCAAAATATAAGTTTTCTTTTTTTTTTAAGATTTTATTTATTTATTTGAGAGACAGAGACAGATAGTGACAAAGATAGCTAGAGAGAGCATAAGTGGGGAGGAGAGGGAGAAGCAGGCTCCTGCTGAGCAGGGAGCCTGATGTGGGGGCTCGATCCCAGGACCCTGGGATCATAACCTGAACTGAAGGCAGACACTTAACCGACTGAGCCACCCAGGCGCCCCTAGGTTTTCCTAATTAATATAAAGTTACTAAAAGGCTGATAATACCTAGGATTCCAAATAATGTTGAATGAGTTCTTCCTCCAGAGGTCATAGCGTCTTCAGCTCCAGCATATCCCACCTTTCCTTTCCTTTCCTTGGGTCTCAAAATAATCAAAGTGTTTTCCTTGTGGGATACCTAGACCTTCTATTCCCTATTCCTTTCTCCAGGTATTTCTTGTCTCTCTGAGATCTTGAATGAATGACTGATTTTTTTCTTTAAAACAAGACACATTCATTGAATATCTTATTTTGGCTGTCTGTTTCTTTCAGGCTTTGGCCAAATGCTACATGGTCTAAGCCAGGGTTGGCAGTACGGTCTGTGGGCCAAATCCAGCCTGCCACCTGTTTTTTATGGCCTATGAACTAAGAATAGTTTTTACATTTTTAAATGGTTGAAGAAAATTAAAAGAATCATATTTTGTGACACATGAAAATTATATGAAATTGAAATTTCATTGTCCAAAAATATTTATAGGAATACATATATTTTTTGTATTGTCTATGGCTGCTTTTGTACCAAACAGCCAAACTGAGTAGTTGCAGCAGAGATCATAGGTCCCGTGTGAAGAAAAATATTTAGTGGCTGGCTCTTTACAGAAAAGATTGCCAACCCCTGGTCTAAATAGTAGGGAACCACTGAAGGATTTGAGCAGAAGAATGGCATGTAAAATGTGCCAATTTAGGAGAGTTAATCAAGTTTCTGGTACATAGGTTGGAATTGGACTGGACATGGGAAAGAGGGGAGCTTTGAATTAGAGGCCAGAGCCAGCTGGAACAACAATCATAGTCTGTGGTGGAACTTTGTGAGGGGATTTAGAGAGAGGAAGAAATGGGAAGAGGAGCCCATGCTTTATATCATGCTTGACTGTTACAAAACAAACAAAGCAGCTTTTCACACATCATCAGGTGAGTCTTGATAGTGTTCTGTGTACCTCACCATGTGATCTTCACAGGTCTCAGAATGAGTAGATGAGCTATGTGTACATAGATAGTCAAATTATATGTCTACCCGTACTTTTTGTGTCTTATAAATGAGGAAAGCGATTCAGTTACTTTCCCAAGGTCACACAGCTCCTAAGAGTCCCTGCCCCCAGATCTGATTCAGAACTGGTATTTTTTCTATTCAGTTCAGCCAACATTTTCTTCTTTACTATGTGCCAAACGCTGTGTTAGGTACTGCAGGAATGAGGATGGGTCAGATACGGTGATTGGCCTAAAGAAAGGTGTAGTGTAGCCGAACATGAGATTCTAATACAGTGAAAAGTATTTTGATAGAGTTGATAAACTGTCTTGTATCTATCTTTGATAGAGCTGATACATTATCAACGTAAGGGAAAGCTTTTAGCTTAGTCTAGGCGTTTAGGAAAGCCTTCTTGAGGTGAACCTTCACTTGAAAGATGAGTAAGGAGTGTAACTTATAAAGGAAATACAACCTGCTTTTCTCTGAGGCCTCTGCAGAGCTGATCTACTTTAGATAATGCCACATTAGCATTATCTGACACTTTATGTGATGCCACATTATAATTATCTATGCCTAGATGTATTTAGTGGATGTAGTGGAAAATGGTTATTTCATAAAGGTCTCTGAGTGAACCCTTCCTGGTCTTTCAACCCTACTGCTATTACCAGGAGTAGGGGCAAAATTTCTATAGTATGGGTTCATTTCTGTTTTCTCAAGCCTCTCCAGAAAGAAAAAGTTATCAGGGCAGCTCTAAAGGGCTTTTTGGACCAGATGTCTTTAAGGAGCAGATTAAATGGCCCCAAGGGAAGCATCTTGGAAATTTTCGTAAACTTTGTCTTTGGAGGATAGCTCTCGACAGTTCTCTCTCTGGGCAGATCCTGACTGCACACTCTGACCTTAGCTTTCATGAACTTTTTGCCTTTTCTTTCACACTGTTGGTCAACCACACGTTCATCTGTTCCTCTCTCCTCCTGACTGACTTCCAACTCCCAGCCTTTTATGTCCTGCTTGCCTAGTTCTTTTCCAGCCACCTGACCTGCAGTAGCCTCAGATTTCAAGCTCTGACCTGCTAACCTGTTCAGTGCATGCCCAGCCTCCTGGCTGACAGCCCGCCTGTCTACCAGCCCTGTCCTGGGCCCAGGGCGTTGAATTGCTTAGCCACAGTGACTCACTCCACCTTCCTCCAACCTATACGTATAGTGGGGCACACCAGCATCTCATGAGCAGGAACAAAACCAAGACTAGAAGGAAAAAGAAAGAAGGGAGACCTCTAAGGGAAGGCCTAGAGCAGAGAGAGATCTAGTATGTTTAAAGACAGCCCTCAGAAGTTCATTCATTCAGTAAAAGTTTGAGTGCCTTCTGTGTGTCAGGCATTGTGCTGGGGAATAGGAAAAATAAGATGAATAAGGAAGATACTGGGATTCCAAAAAATGATTGATATGAAGCACTTTTATAGCCTGTTTTTATCCCTCTTTTATTTGTCATGTAGTTTTATGTAAGGTGAGAAGTTTTTGTGACTAAGCTCTTGGTATTATCTTGTTAGTTTCCAAGGTTATTGTACCCCAAATACTATTTATAGTTTGAAGTTGGATTATGACCATTGACTTGTGAATTTGGAGGTGGTCAGGCAATATAAGATTGAATGTAAAAATCTTAAATGTGTATCTACTACATCAAGACAGAAGGAATGATTTCTGTGTTTGGCAAATGATCTCATATTCTGGAAGCAAGAATCAAGTTTCTCAAATGTTGCTTTCAATTTGTGACAAGAGACTATTGCGTGTTTTGTGAGCCTTTACCCCTAGTGTGGTCTGGCCATTTGGAATTAATGATCCGGGATGGGTGACAAAGTCAAAAGCTTTTAGAAGTTAAGCAGGTAGGGCGCCTGGGTGGCTCAGATGGTTAAGCGTCTGCCTTCGGCTCAGGTCATGATCCCAGGGTCCTGGGATCAAGTCCCGCGTCAGGCTCCCTGCTCCTTGGGAGCCTGCTTCTCCCTCTGCTTCTCTCTCTCTCTCTCTCTCTCTCTCTCCCTCTGTCTCTCATGAATAAATAAAATCTTTTAAAAAAATACAGATTAAAAAAAAGATGGTAAGCAGGTAAATGTATTGGAGTAGGGGTGGGGCTGACTACAAGAATGAGATATTTAAAATAATACTATCAGATATTATTGTAAAACTGCAACAATACCAGTTCCATGCTGGTCAGACGAGAGGATGGCAGCATTTACACACAGTTTCTGGGCATTAGTTGTCCTGGGGACCCAGGCTACCACCCTCTTAGGGAAAACTGATTGGGAGAACATAGTAAGGGAACAGAAAATGATGCTGTTTCCAAGGATTCACCAAAATCCAGTCAATACTTGGCGTGTGATATTCTATTCTTAAGAATTAGAAAAGCCAACGCACATTCAACATTTATTCCAAAAAATTAAATAAGTATGATTGTAGATCATTCATCTGTGGAGTTTGAGCATGTCTTGAGTGGCAAAACAAAAGCAAAAAACCCCACAAAACAACAACAGCAACACAACAACAACAAAAAACTCAGGCTATTAATTTCTCTATTACCTGAAGAGGAAGTTGGAGTTAACCACATAAAATCTCCATTCAATATTTGTAGTCCTGAAGCAAATTAGATCAACACTCTGCAAACATTGTAAATAGCTAGAACAACTCTGAGTCCTCACTGAGCGTGCATGACATGTGATACACTACTGGGAAAATCTCAGTGGAGTTTATTTAAAACAATCATTTGGGGCACGTGGGTGGCTCAGTCATTAAGCGTCTGCCTCCGGCTCAGGTCATGATCCCAGGGTCCTGGGATCAAGCCCTGCATTGGGCTCCCTGCTCAGTGGGGAGCCTGCTTCTCCCTCTCCCACTCCCCCTGCTTGTGTTCCTTCTCTCTCTGTGTCTCTGTCAAATAAATAAATAAAATCT
The DNA here is from genome assembly GCF_037043125.1 of Eumetopias jubatus. NCBI lineage: Eukaryota > Metazoa > Chordata > Mammalia > Carnivora > Otariidae > Eumetopias > Eumetopias jubatus. The sequence continues at coordinate 48,333,102 of NW_028274813.1, forward strand.
TAAAAAAAAATAAAAACAATCATTTGGTGATACAGAATTTGACTCAGAATCAGATATGAATCAGAATCAGGTATGGTGAGGGATGAATAAAACTGAAAAACTCATTGTAGCAGCCAGGAGAACCCAGCAAAATTAACTCCCCTACAGAGGAGAATTATTTCCTGAGTACAAGAGATTTTCTTATTTAGCTAGTATTATTTCTTTTACTTGTTAGACATATTATTCAACATCAGATTTAGGCACCGAATTTTTGCCAAGAAATGATAATGTATGTAATCCATCAAAATTAACAGTAAAAAAATTCAGTGCCAAATAAAATTTGTTGAACAACCTATCCTCGATTATTTTTAATTGTATGATCTTGACTTTCATAATCCTATCCCAGGGTCTAATGGCTATTGATTGCCCATACACCGGCATTGTGGACTATCGGCAGGTGGCTTTGTCATTTGCCCAGGATTTCCAAGAAGCAGGTGGCTTTGTCTTAACCAATTTTGAAGTAAAAGATATTGAAATGGCTAAAGAAAGTCCGTCAGGAAGTAAAGATGGTAAGCCATCCTTGTCTTTTTTTTTGAATACTTGCATTGACTTCTTTTTTTGTTTTTTGTTTTAGATTTTATTTATTTATTTGACAGAGAGAGCACAAGTAGAGGGTGCTGGAGGCAGAAGGAGAGGGAGAAGCAGGCTCCCCATGGAGCAAGGAGCCCAGTGCAGGGCTCAATCCCGGGGCCTTGGGATCTGACCTGAGCCCAAAGCAGACACTCAACCGACTGAGCCACCTAGGCACCCCACTTGTATTGACTTCTAAGCCAGCTATTTTTGGCTGGGGTGGTACTGGCAGGAGGGCCACCAGAAGCTAGGCTAAAGTAGGGTGCAGAGCTGGATGCAGGTGCAAAAGGGATGAATGTGAGATTGGATGTGGGAGAACTGGGGCTTCTGGTGAGTCTTGAGCTGATAGAATTTGGCACTGACTGGACACTACTGACTGGCGCTAAAACCTGACCTGCCAAGACTGTTAATGAAACACTAGCCTCCAGACACTTACTTATTTTGTAGATATATAGTCAGAATCCCTTGGGGATGCTTATTAAAAATGCAGATTTCAGGGCGCCTGGCTGGCTTAGAAGAGCATGCGACTCTTGATCTCAGGGTTGTGGGTTTGAGCCCCATGTGGGGGTGTAGAGATTACTTAAAAATAAAATCTTTAAAGAAAAATGCAGATTTTAGCATCACCCAGTCTTAATGAATCAGACTGTCAGGAGACAGGGTATGACTCAGCCATTTTGAACTCTCCCTGCGCCCCACCATTGTAGACTACTTAGAGTTTGTTTTGTTTTGCTTCGTTTTGTGGATAATTTTTTTTTTAAACCAAATGAATTGGTTTGTAACCTTGAATTTTTTTGACATTTTTGCTATTGGGAAATTTGAAGAAGAAAAAGTATAGTGTTCAGTTCTTCCTTAACTGGTTTTTATTTATTTTATTTATTTTAAGATTTTATTTATTTATTTGGCAGAGAGAGACACAGCGAGAGAGGGAACACAAGCAGGGGGAGTGGGAGAGGGAGAAGCAGGCTTCCCACCGAGCAGGGAGACCGATGTGGGGCTCAATCCCAGGACCCTGGGATCATGGCCTGAGCAGAAGGCAGACACTTAATGACTGAGCCACCCAGGTGCCCCCCTTCACTGGTTTTTAAGGAGATTTAGGCCATTTGAATCATTCTCCCAGTGTCCTTCTAAATACTAATATGATGAGCAAAATTGTTAAGTAATTAAGATTGGTATAGGTAGGTAGCATAAAATCAAATTTATGATCCAAGCAAATCATATTCTTTACCTGGTGTACATATGCTTTTTAAGACTTTGAAATCCCATGTGCCTGATTGGGAACTAATTTTATAAATAGTTTATTATTGGAACTTTTTGTATTGTGATAACTCTTACTTCTCTATGCAGCCTAGGATCTGCAAAGACTCAGCCTATAGCACTTAGACAAAAAGCACTCATTAGTCCTTTGCGAAAATACATACTAATTAATGATGATCAGTGTTGCGCAGTGGCAGTATTGTAGCCAATGAGGTTTATCCGAGGTGTGATTATTGCTAAGTGATTAATGATGATCTATCTATTTTACAGCTTGGTTTCTAGGATTGTAGTTCAGAGAAAAGCTGGGACTGCCTATGTAGGATCTGAGGTGGGGAGTGGCTTATAAGCATAGACTAAATGAATTAAAACAAGTTTGAAAAGAGGCCAGAGTTTTATATATTATCAAATATGAACTAGTTTAATCTTGTTACTTCATAAAGAGCTTTAGAATGAAAAGTGGGAGGCACTCATGGTTACAAATAAGAAAATTGTTGACATTTGTTACTAGTATAATATTTCAAAAATGTAGGCCCTCTTTACCAAAAATAAATCTTTCACTAATTCTTTCTTTTTTTTTTCAGGGACAAAATATCCAATCGTTATAAGGAATACAAAGGTAAAGATTCTTAAACAACACTACTTGCATCTACTTTATCTACTTTCATTCCCTCTCCTCCCATAAAAGTTGAATTAATCACAGTGCTGTTTTCTGTCCTTGGATGAATTTTGTCTAATGTAGAAGTTATTCTGAGAGAAATTCTTTGAGAGCAGTTTAAAAAAGCTTGCTTTTTAAGAAGGGTTTCAACTGAAAATATCTTCACAAAGTGATTGTGCCAGCGAAGAATACGATTATAAGCGCTTGGTGTATTTAAGGCAAAACTGATAAATATTTTATTGCTCCGCCTACTTAACTGCATTAACTTATTAACTCTCTCCCAGTTAGAGGACTTTGGTGGAGGGCAGATTGCTCAGAGGGAAATGAACTGCTTTCCTTCATCTCCATGTAGTCTAAAACAAGAGCTATTGAATGGCACGGAAGCATTGCATTTGCTGTATATTCTCTGATCAGAGTTCAGTCACGTGAGTAGAGTCATTAATGAGGTTGTAGGATTTATTACAGGAATTAGGTCTTACACAGTTGTGAAGGGATCTGGGGAAGCACAGGTTCAGAAGGGGAGTTGGCAGATCAGAGGCATCTCCAGCCAGTCTGCGAAGCCAAGTGTGTCCAACTGCTAAAGTGGAACTGCAAATGGGAAGCTCATGAAGCATTCTGGGGTAGCTCTTGCCTCTCACCCAAGTAGTGGGAGAGGGCAGCACTTGGTCACTAGGATCAATAGTTGGGAAGCAGAGCTAAATATGGAGCTGTAATTCACTTAGCAGTGGGTTTTTGTCACCACACTGGACTGGAATGACCTTCAGAAAATAATGGCTGCTGCTTTACTTCTGCCTGCCAAATCATATGCAATTCCTATTTTGGTCAACTTTAAGTTGGAACCATTACAAGGAAGGGGATTCTATCAGTTAGAGTTCCCAGCTCAACCAAATTGACAAGGTTAAACACCCACAGTCCATCCCTTTTCAACTTGGCATCCATTTACTTATGACCACATTTAACTACCAAATACAGACAGTAGCAAAAATTATGATTCCACCTACACGATGCAGCTATCTTTTATACAACTGAAGGCATGCTAACTCTCCAAAAAAGATACGAAGTCCACTCAATCCATCTTTGGGTGATTTTCATTTCTTTTTAGCTGAGTCACATTCCCTCTTCGAGATCCTTTAACTTAAATACTGAGATGTAAGGTTACCCACTACTTAAATATATTAGATCAGTAGCTCTCAACTGGAGGTGATTTTGCCACCCAGGAGATAATTCAGCAATGTCTGGAGACATTTTTGGTTGTCACAATTGATGGAGGGGGTCAGCGCTACCGTCATTTAGTGGGTAGAGGCCAGGGATGCTGGATGTGAGGGATAGGCCCCCACAACAAAGAGGTATCTGGCCCCAAACGTCAGTGGCACTGAGATTGAAAAGCCCCGTGTTAGATAATGGAGAAATGGTAGAGATGGGTGTATCAGTCTTCTTCTTTATCATATACCACAGCCTGGCTGGCTTAGAGAGCAGAAATTATTTTCTCACAGTTCTGGAGGCTCAAAGTCTAAGAACAAGGTACCATCAGACTTGGTTTCTGGTGAGATCTCTCTTCTTGGCTTGTAGACGGCTGCTTTCTTGTGGGGTCCTCATGTAGTCTCTTCTCTGTGCGTGCACATATGCAGAGAGAGCAGTCTCTTTTATCTTACTCTTAGAAACACACCAGTCATTCCAGACAGATTAGGCGACCTCATATAATCTTAACTACCTCCGAAAGGCTCTGTCTCCAAATACGGTCACCTTAAGAGCGGGGTCTTCAACATATGCACTTGTGGAATTACGGTCACAGTTCAATCCATAACAATGAGGAGAAAGAAAGAATTGGGTAATATATAGTCAAATATATTTATTTCAAAGTCAGAAAGAAATACTCATAACCACTACATTCTTCATTTCCCTCACTGATCACATGGTTATAGCTGATATTTATAATTTCCTCCTACTATATATTTCATAGCTCCTTTGCCCTTGGCAAGCATCTCAGCTAGTCATGTTCTGGTTTGGTGGGATAACTCAAACTTTCATTCCTGAAGTGTCTGTGCCATTAGCAGCCCTGCCTATTTTGGGTTTTGGTGGTTTCCATTAACTTTTATATCAATCTATGGAAATATTAAGAGAGACCCCCAGGAGATATATATTTGGGACATATTTCTCTTTATCATCCCTAGTACTCTCTGTGTGGTAGCAACCCTAATTCTCCATGAGACTCATTTCCAGTTTCCCCCTTCAGTACAGTAATCCTTTCTGCCTGTTGATTCACTGATACAAGGAACCCAAAGTGGTCAGGTATGGCAGTATCAACTTACAGGATAATGGAACGATTTTTTATTCTCTAATGAAGCATTTCTCCTTTGGGAATCAAGACTTCTAAACATCAGAGACCAAAATTGTGGGGATAGCAAGCAAAAATTTCACTAGTGAATTACTGTAATAGTAAGGAGCTACTCCCATTTCTCCCATTTCTACCTCTTGATTTCTAAACCTGTGAATCCTGGCTCTGAGTGAAGCAACACCATATAGTAATCATATAGAGCATCCTGAAAGACATTGCCCCAGCCCTGCAAGGTGTTGCCAGCCAGCTAGTTCTGTTTTGAATCTTCAAAAACCCATTCTACTTTCTGTCACCTAGCAGCTTCAGGACAATGGAGAAAATGGTCAGATCAGTGAATTCCACAAGAATGAACTTATTGTTATGCTTCGTTTGTTGTAAAATAAGCTCACTGATCAGAAGTAATGCTTCTGGGCAAAATACCATAATGGTGAATAAGACATCCTGTAGGTTCACACATGGTGGTTTCCTCAGAAGCATTGTAAGCAGGGAAGACAGATCTATATCCAGAGCAAGTATCTATTTCAGTGAGGACTAAGTGCTGGTCTTTCTCTCTTTTTTTTTTTTTTTATTTGATTGAAGTGGTCCAGGGACCATATCAGTAGCTTTGTTGATCTCTGCTGTTGGCAGATTGAGCATTCAGCAGTGGCTATAGGCAGATCAGGGTTGGGGAGTAAGTCCATGTTGCTGAATGCATGCATTACCCCCATCCTTGTTGCTCTAACCGTTTAGTTCAGGGAGCCATTGAGTAAGGACAGGGGTGCCTGGGGAAAGAAGCTAATTAACATACATAGATCAGGTCATCCTGTCTACTGATTATCAAAATCTTCATCTGCCATGGTTACTCTGAGTGAACATTCACATGGAACTCAAATATCTTTACTCACTGAGCCTGTTTGGAGAGGTCCATTCACCTACCTTTTTTCCGGAGCTCCTTTTCCTAACCAACCAGCCATAGCATTAGTTATTGCACATGAAGCAGTATAGACCTGTACTTCTATCCATGTTTCCTTCTAGGTGAGGTAAACAACAGGTATGGTGTTCAAAGTTCTGCCCACTGGGAAGATTTCCCTACACCACAGTCCTTCAGGGTCACTCGTTTGTAGCTGTTCAGTTTCAAGTGCGAGAATGTTGTGTAGAACCGTTTGTAAACCAGGCCTGTGTTTTTCCTTCCTTGGTCAACTGATCATGGAGACCTTCCCATAGGGCCACAGGTGCAACTGGAAAAGGAGGAGGTAATTTAGCAGGACTAGGGGCCATGGGAATTTGAGCCACCTGCCTCTGTAACTTATGTATGCCTGCAGGACCTGTACATCCCTGATCTTGTATATTCTGCTACCCCTTGATGACAGAGTACTGCTGTACACACCCAATTTTGTGGCTTGGTGAGTCAGACAACATACAGTTGATAATGGATAGTTCACATGGTAACTTAGTGATCTGTGGTCAAGTATTGAGTCAAAGCCAGAAGCACTTTCTCAAAAGGAAGACAGTTATCTGCAGATGGTATAACTTTCCTCCAAAATCCTAAAGTTCTGTGTTGTGATTTGCCTATAGGGACCTACCAAAGTCTCCATAAAACATCGCTGTCTGCCACAGACACCCTGATTACCATCAGATCTACTGGGTCATGTGGCCCAAGTGACTGACAGAGCATCCAGGATCTCCATTCAAAGAAGGATTAAAAGTCTGTTTCTGCTCCCACCCTCATCGGAAGGGCCATTTTCACTAGAGTATGGCATCATGTGATAGAAGATAGGCAGGGGCCTCTGGGATACCAGTGAAAATGTATTTCACCCACAGTTGCTATAGCTGTTGCCTTTTATTTTGGCATTTACCTTTAGTATAGTTTAATTAAACATTTTTATTTTTATTTACTTTTTAAAAAGATTTTATTTATTTGAGAGAGAGAGAGAGAAAGAGATCATGAACAGGGGGGAGTGACAGGCAGAGGGAGAAGCAGACTCCCCGCTGAGCAGGGAGCCCAATGTGGGACTTGATCCCAGGATCCTGGGATCATGACCTGAGCAGAAGGCACTTATCTGACTGAGCCACCCACGCGCCCAAACATTTTTTTAATAATTAAAAATTTTGAGTCAACTTATCAAGTTGAATGTCTGTGCTTTTATGAGAGGTTAAAAGAGGTTAAATTAAGAATAAATTTTGGGGGGGCGCCTGGGTGGCTCAGTCGGTTAAGTGTCTGACTCTTGATTTTAGCTCAGGTCATGATCTCAAGGTTGTGAGATTGAACTCTGTGTCAGGTTCTGCCCTGGGCATGGAGCCTGCTTAAGATTCTCTCTCTTCCTTTCCCTCTGCCCCTCCTCCTCCTCCCTCTCTTAAAAAATAAATAAATAAATAAAGTTTGGGGGAGAGGATTTGCAAACTAAAGATTTATATGTTATATATGGGGGAAAAGTCTGTTTCACTTCTGAAATAGCAAGAGAGATGCATAGTTTATTTTTTTAAAGAAATTTTTGTTTGAACAAATAATCAGTGTTTGCCTAAATTTTGATTTTGGATGTGAAATTAGTGTATTACTGAACTTAATTATTATTTCATGTTTGGCATAAAATTATTTCAGGTACCTATGAAAGTTTTTAGTCATTTCTTTCTTTGGAACTGTTCCCTGAGTTTTTAAAAGAGAATTTCTAGGTTATTGCATGGTGGTACCATTTTACAAATTCTCTTATCTTTGCATTTATCATTAGTCTTATTTACATTTTATGTTCTAAGAACAAAAGAATTGCTGACCTTTCAAGTAGGAACTAGTAGATTTCACATAAAAATATTTCAAGTACTTTTGGTATACCTCTAGATGAACTGGAAAGATACTAGCCTATTTAGAAGAAGGCATTTTTTTTGTTGTTGTTGTTGACATAGCTCTTCAGTAAGGGCTGGAAAGAAAGAATGTCAAGATGTAGTTCTGAGGCTTCAGAAACAGGTTTTATGAGAAAGAAGTCTAGGGACAGGAAATTACCTGGAGCAAGGGGGGGGGCACTAATTTTAATTTTTAATTAAATTTTTCTTATGTAATCTGTAAGAATTAAAGAGATGGGAATTAGAGTGTGGTAGGGAGTTGGGGTTAAATGAAATCATTTAGGAAATAGGGTGACAAATGGGCTAATGCTGGCAGGGTAGAGCAAAAAATATGCAGATGATCACAAAATACAATTTATGGGAAAATATAGCAGCCTAAGATTAGTAGTCTCCTAGTCATTAAAGCAAACCTTAACTATATTGTGTGTTCTTGGTGAATGTGCATTGAAAGGATGAGATTTCAAAAGTAGCCTCAATTTACAAAGTACATATTGATCAGGAAGGAGAAATTGGTTGGTGGGTTGGAGTTGAGCAAGATTATTGAGTGGGAAGCAACCTGAGAGTAACAGGGTAGTTACTCATAGATACGACAGAAGTTGTCTCAAATACAGAGGAGGCCATATTGGTGGGAGCCATCCATTTAAATGAAGTTCACTTCTTAATACAGCGAATAGTTAAGTTTCATGGTAGGTCTTAGTAAAATAGGGGTGTGTGTTTGTCTAACTTAAGTATCCTTGCAACGTCAATGATTGTACCTCTAAAGTATAAAATTTAAGGTGACATCTTCTTGTGTGCTAGTACCCTAGGTTTCTAGCTGCTACCTAGACGCTGAAGAACTTATTTTGCTGATACTTGCACTTAATTTCTTCTTTTAAAAGAAATAAAAAGAAAAAAGTCCATTTCTGTACCCTTACTATCCTTTCTATCACCTCTTCTCCTCCCTTGACCTATTTTTCTCCTCTCTACTTGCTACTGTTTATTTTCTTTTGCACTAGGGAGAGGAGGTTCAGTGTCAGTATGTTGTGACATGTGCAGGACTTTACTCAGACCGTATTTCAGAGTTGAGTGGCTGTAATCCTGATCCTCGAATTGTACCATTCCGGGGAGATTACCTGCTCTTGAAGCCAGAAAAATGCTATCTTGTAAAAGGAAATATTTATCCGGTAGGTAATGATGCTTCTGCCTTCTCACCCTTCTCCAGATGGCTGTGGGCAAAAAGGGAACGAAACAAAAATTTTTACTTGGGTCAGAAGTTAAGAGCTATTTTGAAGTGCTTTTTGAACAAGCATTTCACCTGTTTCTCTTGTCATTAAATCCCTAAATCTTTATGCTGAAATCATGGTAATGAAATTGTAATTAAGTGCCTACAAGTGCATGTCTCTAGAAAGCAGAGTGTACCATGGGAGGGACTATGAAGAACCCAATTCCTCCCCCTCTCTGGTGGAAGGAGCACATAAGAGAACTTTCCCTTACAGCATGCCCAGATACCCAGCTGAGAAAGATCTCAGTTCAGGATAGATAGGTGCAGAAAAGGGGATGTGACCACTCTGTAGTTTCATGGTATAGACAGAGCCATTTCCAGGAAGAATTTATTCTTCTCTCTGGAACTACCAGGTAGTTGAACCAGATGAAATTGCCACTATTCAGCTATTTAATGTCTTTGATGGTGCCAAAACATACATTTTATCTGCTTCAACCTAATGCATTTCCACTTTCTAAAAGCCTATACTATAAATGAGTGTTTTTTCCTGGCAGCTCTGATTTTACTTGCCAGCCACATACATTCCTAGTTGTGGGGGAGGGGCTGGGGAGTGGGGTAGCCTGAACTAGTACAGTTCTCTCTCTTTTTAATCCAGAAAGAGGAATACATGGGACGGTATATATCAGTATCAATAGCATCACTGTTTCCTGTGTGGCATTTCTAGGCAGAAGCGTGTTATATAAATATAGAAAAGACTATCTGAATAACAGATCAAAAGTAATGCAACTTAAATGCATCGGAAGAAAGTGTTTTATATTACTAGTTGAGTGTTTGCATATATAATAGAATGTAATATGAAATGATAACTCTGCCATGTTAAATCCATAGGTCCCAGATAGCCGGTTTCCTTTCCTAGGGGTTCACTTCACACCGAGGATGGACGGCAGTATTTGGCTAGGGCCTAATGCGGTTCTTGCCTTTAAACGAGAGGGCTACAAACCCTTTGACTTCAGTGCCAGAGATGTTATGGATGTAATTATGAAGAGGTAACTTTATGTAAAAAAAAAAAGATTTTATATGCTTATGTTTTTAATGTGGGAAATTTTATCTTTCTTGATATTCTATTTATTGGGTAAATCCTCGTATTTGTAATTGGGATATTGATTTTTTTTGTTACTCCAGATTAGGAGCTTTGTGGAATAAACATAATGTTTTAACTACTTCAAGAAAATTCTAGGATGCCTAGGTTTCTCAGATGGTTAAACGTCTGCCTTTGGCTCAGGTCATGATCCCAGGGGCCTGGGATTGAGCCTGCACTGGGTTCCCTGCTCACTGGGGAGGGTGCTTCTTCCTCTCCTTCTGCCATTCCCTCCGCTTGTGCTCTCTAGCTCTCTCTATTTCTCTGTCAAATAAATAAATCTTTAAAAAAAAAAGAAAGAAAAAAGAAAATTCTGATGAGCCAGGGTAGTGTCTTGGTCAAAAAGAACAAGACCAAGAGCCAAACACATATCTGACAATCCAAATCTTGTTTGGCTAATCTTCTAGTTGAGTTTGGAAAAAAAAAGTTCCTTCAGAATTAGTAGATGCCTTACGTTGATAAGATCATTTCAAGCCAGTCACCATTATTTTGAAAACCACTAGAGAAATTGCTGATAACCAAAGTTGTTTCCTTTCGTGGAAAACTAACAATAAATTGTGTTAACCTAGATGGCAGATTATTTATTATTGTAAAGAATAATTCAGTGAGGTATTTTGTTTGGTCCTTTTAACAGTGTTAAACTGTAGAGGGTTTCACATCAAAATCACTAGAAAGCTTGTCCGGCTGTACTCAAGTTTCACCCTTACTGATTCTGAAACAGAAATTTTAGGATGGGGCTTCCTAGCATGTGTGCTTATAAAAGCACATATATGTACACACAGGCTCCGTAGAGTCTCACTTGAGGATCTGGAGTATCTTCCCTCTGGCTCACTAAAGAAAAATAGGGTAGATACTCCATTTGCTTAATGGCTCTGATTTAAAGGTCTGTTACCTTTTAGGTATGGTTTTGAAAGCGTGTACCATTTGCATTAGAAAACCTTGCTTTTGGCAGGCTTTATAGAATTCCAGTTTGAAACCAGCATTCCCTGGGAATTTAAGTTTGGAAGGTATTCATTCCTTTGATGAAGTTTCCTTCTTATATTGACCAAAAATTGATTTTCTTTTAATACATGTTTTTTTTTGTTTTGCCTATATTTCTGTGATGCCACCCCCCCAAATCTCATAGTTGTAAAGATGTTTTATAGTAATAAAGAATTGCTTTCTCTTATAAAGATTTTTTTTTTTTTTTGCTTTCAGTGGCTTGATTAAATTGGTATTCCAGAATTTTTCCTATGGAGTTAACGAAATGTATAAAGCCTGTTTTCTCAGTGCAACAGTGAAGCACCTTCAAAAGTTTATCCCTGAAATTACTGTCAGTGATATATTGAGGTAAGGAAAAACTGTGAGGATTGCAAATATGGTCATGACCTAGGTGACCCTGGGAGGTCGTTCTGACTTGGTGATTTATAAGCACACTTGCAGAGTCCGAGTGCCCACTGAATCTTTGTGTGTTCTCTCTTTCCCAGCAAGCTGTTGAGTTCCCTTTGCAGTGCAGGCATCAGGCCTTGCTGCATCCTGGCCCTTAGTGCCCAGATTAGGTGCATTTATAACTTTCTAGACTACCTTACAGCATTAAACTCAAATGTCCACTGCAGCTATATTGTGATGCCACCTTCACCTTCATGTCTGGCTGTCACTCATGATAAAAACATCTTGCCTGAAATTTTTTAATCTCCCTGGCTACTCACTATTGTCATTGCAAAGCCTTTTGGTTTTAATTCTGTGTAACATCATCGATCACCATGTTAACTAGGTAAGAAACACAGAAAACATTATGTTTTGATTGCATTTTACAACCTTTTAGATACACCTCTATACGTGACATCTTCCTTTCTTCCTCTTTTGTTCTTTCTTGGGTCCTATTCCACAACAGGGATTGTAGTTGCAGGCCAGAAGTGGGAAGTAGTGTGGTAACAGGCAGTCTGAGTCCTAGTGCTCCAGGGGTGTGAGGCCAAGGAAGGGTAACTTAAAAAGGAAGGATAACTTTTTTCTCAAGGATAAAAGGCTCTCTGGACTTGAGCTGTACATTGTCCTAAATAAAAGCCTATTTTCTTTTTCTCTTTGGTGATATTTTAGGGTGTTCACCATTTTCCCTGACTAAGCTATTGTTAGGCCTAATCAGCAATGTACTTTGAAGTACTGTCTGTCCGTGAATCCATCTCTCCATGAATCTCTAGGGTACTGAGTGTCTGTCTTCTCAGTAACAGCTGCTGAACTTGCCTGGAAAGAGAGCAGTAATCATGTCAGCTGTCTCCCTTAGGGGAACTGAGCGTCATGGTCTAAATCTGACTCTAAGGTATCATTCTCAGCCCAGCCTCTTTGAATCCTTAGAACTATTAAAACCTAGCTAATGTTTTTACTCTTATCTCTCTCACTCCTTCTACCTACCTCATGAAATGGAAGGGATAAAAATATCTAGGCTTTCTTTTCTTTCACTCACCTATAAATAAAGGCTTCTGTGTTTTCAGTGGTCTGCTTTAGCAGACTCCTTATGTTTTATATCTGAAAATAGATTGGTCAGATCTGGTATCTGTTATTGCTATTAATATTCCTTAAAAAACACAATAGGTGGGGGCACCTGGGTGGCTCAGTCGGTTAACCATCTGTCTTCGGCTCAGATCATGATCCCAGGGTCCTGGGATGCAGATCCATGTCGGGCTCCCTGCTCAACAGGGAGTCTGCTTCTCCCTCTGCCCCTCCTCCCACTCATTTTCTTAATCTCTCTCTCTCTCTCTCAAATAAACATAAATTTTTTTAAAGATTTTATTTATTCATTTGAGACACAGAGATAGAGAGAGAGAGCATGAGCAGGGAGAGAGGCAGAGGGAGAGGGAGATGCAGGCTCCTCGCTGAGTCAGGAGCCCAATGTGGGGCTCGATCCCAGGACCCTGGGATCCCGACCTGAGCCATAGACAGATGCCTAACCATCTGAGCTACCCAGGCACCCCTAAGTAATATTTTTAAAAAAACAAAAAAGCCCACAATAGGTGGACATAGTGAATTCTGTATATGAACAGTTGCAGTGAATTCACTCCCCATGTTCTATTACCACACTTTCATAGAAGGGAAAACTCTTTAGACCAGTGGATTTTATATGGTAGAACTGGGTTTTGGTGAGTATCCCTGTCTCTCAGTATAAGGGTGTGAATTTCATTTTCCAGATTCATTAGCATGTAGCAGAAAAGGGCACACAGCACTGTAGACAGGTACATTTAGGGACAAATTCAACCTAATCAGAGGGTTTCTCTTTGGAGACGGAGAAGCTGAACAGATTCAGCAATTTCATATACTCCTTCCCTTGATTCCTGTAGCTATTAAAAGAAGGAAATTATCAGTAGCAAAAGGGAAGTTGTAGAAAATATGTTTGATACCATTTATATGGTTTAAACAATAGCATATATAGTTTATGGATTGTATATGTCCTGTGAAAATAGTAACGAGCATGGGAGTAATAAGCACCTAATTCGGGAGAGTGGTCACCTCTGGGGAGAGAAGGGGATGGGGTCAGAGTTCCATAGGTGGCTTCTGTCATATCTATGAGCTTTATTTCTTCAGCTGTTTAGTAAAAGAAAAAAAAATAGGTGTTTATTATGTTATTCTCTGTACCTCTTTATATACCTGCAATATTAAATAATAATAATAAAATAAGATCACTAGACTTTTCCACATTTTGAAGCTCAAGTCCTGCCTGTCTTGCAGCTCAGTGTAGTAAAACCATAAATGCTCTATCATTAATATTGAGGCAGAAGCATATTAAGCAGTTTTAGATAGTCAAAGAGAACTGAAGCTGCACTTTCAGTGTGATATTTAGCTTAAGATAGTGTCCTTAAATTGCCACCGAAGGGCATCCAGCTTGACTTCTTACTGCTTAGCCAGAGCATTTGGGGCAATAATTTACTGGTGAACATTGGATTGGAATGTAAAGTTATAATCTGTCAAATACGTGTACTAGGTATAATCTGTCAAATACATCTCTCATTGTTAAGTGATGATTTCTAAGGTTCTTAATTTTAACTCAAGTCCTTTCATTTGTTCTGTGATTAATTTTGACATGGTAATTTAAGTTTTTATCTGTTTTATCTGTAAGAGTGGAAAAGATGAAGACACATATGCCAGGATCCCCACTTTTTCCCACATTTCATTTTTAAAAATGTCTTATTTGGGGAATTTTAGAGTAAATTTTCAGGCAAGATGTTTTCATGGTGAGTGATAGCTAAAGACTATATACTATGTCATTGTGAAAGGCAAAGGTGATAGCCAAACATTCCTACAATTAAGGTGATCTAGATCAAGGTTTCCCAATCTTGGCACTACTGAAATTTTGGTCCAAATAATTCTTTGTTGTGGGAGACTGTCCAGTTCATTATGGAATGTTTAGCAGCATCTCTGAACTTTACCTACTACTCTACTAGTTAAAACCAAAAATGTCTCCAGACATTGCCAAATATCCTCTAGGGGGCAAAATCTCCCTTGGTTGAGAACAACTAGTCTAGAGAATTCGGCAACCCTCACACTACAAAATACTCAAGAGTCAGGAGAAAATATAAAAATCCCTTGAAATACGTTATAGTTGTGAATGCAACAAAGTAAGGAGCATCCCAGAAGCAAAAACAAAGAGAAAATTGAAAACCCATGTACTAAGAAGAATTGGTACTGGTGTTATTCTGGGTAGGAGGGGGGTAGATTTGCTGATTTTCATGCAAATATAACTGAGCTTTATTTTTATTTGATACATGATTTACATACAGTAAAATATGCAGATCTTAAGTGCTCAGTAGATTTTGGTGGTTGTATAAGCTCATGTATCCACCACATAAAGCAAGGTATAAAACATTAGGGACTTATATTTTAATTGCTGCTCAAGTGCTGGGAAGGAGGCCTGTCTATAATAGGTAAAAACTTGGAACTGAGACCCCTGTGTAAAGCCAGGGGCTCTTGAAGGTCTATACCTTCAGTGAAGAGAAAGTCTAGAAAAAAAAAATCCTCTTGGCACCAGAAAGTGTTAAGGAAAATTTTGTCTATCCTGGTCTTGGGGGTAGAGGGAGTGTGTGTGTGTGGGGGGGGGGGTGGAATCTCCTAAAAATCTAGAAGCTTGGGCCTGCCCTCACAAATGCTTAGAGTTTGAATTTATACTACCATCTGGATCTAGGAACCTTAAGCTGAGAAATTAACTTAAAAAGTAGATCCAGGAGTGCCTGGCTGGTTCAGTTTATAGAACATGAGACTCTTGATCAGGTCATGAGTTCCAACCTCACGTTGGGTGTAGAGATTACTTTAAAAAAAAAAAAAGTAGGTCTAGACTTGTTTGGATCCTTCTTCAAACTAACCATTTCTCCCTCTCTCACTTTATTTTTTTTTTAAAGATTTTATTTATTTGAGAGAGAGAGAATGAGAGAGAGAGAAAGTACATGAGGTGGGGAGGGTCAGAAGAAGAAGCAGACTCCCTGCGGAGCAGGGACCCCCATGCAGGACTCGATCCAGGGACTCCAGGATCATGACCTGAGCCAAAGGCATTCGCTTAATCAACTGAGCCACCCAGGCGCCCCTCCCTCTCTCACTTTAAACAAATTAGAGAGACAGGGTAATCTGACCACAGACTGAATATTGTTGATACAAAACAGTTATTAGTTTTGAATTATTATTTTTAAGAATCCTTTTAAAAGAAATGAAGTGAAATGATATGCTATCTGGTATTTGGTTTAAAATAATTCAGTTGAAAAAAGGTGGATAGTGAGTGGAGATGTAGATGAAACAAGATTAACTGTGTGTTGATTATTGTTGAAGTTAGGTAATACATAGATACCAGTTCATTATGCCATTCATTTTACTTTTGTATGTGTTTAAAAATTTCCGTTAAAAACAAAAGTTCTTTGAGGATGGTAATACCCCTGGAGCACCAGATAGAAGCAAATGTAAAACCTCTATGGAGGGACGTAACTTCAACCCAACCCCTATAGATTTCTCCTAGATAAAGTCCTGCTGTTCTGAACAGGACCTTGCCATCAAAAGTTATAAAACACCGTAAGTGAGAAATAAGCAGATAGAATAAATACCAGAATTAGACCTGTAACAACTTGGGTTAATAGTAATGTTAGACCATAAAGTAACCCAGTGAATTTAAATGGATAATAGTAATATCAGAAACCATAAAATAACCTAGTAACTTGAAAACATGAAAAAGAATAAGACTCCCTCCCCCCAAAAATCTGGGCAAATTTGGAAACCAACTAATTAGAATTTCTATAAATGAAGAATATAGTTCTTAAATTTTAAAACTCAAATGACTAAGTTAGATAGTTGGTTAGACCTACCTTAAGAGAAAATAAATAAGTTGAAAGGTAAATCTGAATAGTTAGAGAATGACATTGCAAGATAAAGGTGCATGATGTAGAAATTAAAAGACATGGAGAAGAAAATGAGAAGAATCCAGACTATATATTTCATAGGATTCCAGAGAAATTGAGAAGAGGCAATACTTTGAAGAGGAGTATTTAAGAATTTCCTAGAATTGACAAAAAGACATAAAATTCACAGGATGTACAGTGAATCCCATCTGAATAAATAAAACAAAATACAAGAATAGAAATAGATTATATACCTTCCAAATTGGTACAGGAGGAAAAAAGACTGTAAAAACTCGGCTCCTGGGTCGGACAGTTGGTTCAGCATCTGCCTCGGTTTGGGCTCAGGTCATGATCTGAGGTGGGGAGATCAAAGCCTGGCTCTGGCCCCATGCTCAGGGCAGAGTCTGCTGGGGCTCTCTCTACCCTGTCTCTCTGTCCCTGCCCACTGCTCACATTCACACTCGCTCTCTAAAATAAATGAATCTTAAAAAAAAAAAAGAAAACTCAAGTCAAGAAAGGTGAGAAAAATCAGGTTAAATAGCATAAAATAATATGGTAGAAATCAAACATATCGGTGATGACAATAAATATAAGTGGCATAGTAGTTAAGACAGAAATTGTCATGTTGGATTAAAAGAATTCATCTGTGTGCTAGGCAAATTGCTTATTAGAAGAAAGATGAGTAGGGGCACCTGGGTGGCTCAGTTGATTGTGTCCAGCTCTTGGTTTTAGCTCAGGTCATGGCCTCAGGGCCATGAGATCCAGCCCCATGTTGGGCTCCATGCTCAGTGTGGAGTCGACTTGGGATTCTTTCTCTCCCTCTTCCTCTGCTCCCCCTGCCCCCCACCGCTTATATTCTCTCTCTCTCCCTCTCAAATAAATAAAATCTTTTTTAAAAGAGATTTATTTACTTGTCAGAGAGAGAGTACAAGCAGGGGGAGCAGCGAGCAGAGGGAGAAGCAGGCTGTCCGCTGAGCAGGGAGCCCGATGAGGGTCGATCCCAAGGCCCTGGGATCATGACCTGAGCCGAAGGCAGACGTTTAACCAACTGTGCCACCCAGACGTCCCAATAAATAAAATCTTAAGAAGAAGAAGGAGAAGAATGAGTACTAGTCATTTTAGATAAAATACACTTTGTTTTTTTTTTAAAGGATTTTTTATTTTTTATTAGAGAGGGAGAGTACAAGCAGGGAGAGCGGCAGGTAGAGGGAGAGGGAGAAGCAGGCTCCCCGCTCAGTGAGGAGCCCGACGTGGGGCTCGATCTCAGGACCCTGGAATCATGACCTGGGCCGAAGGCAGCCACTTAACCAACTGAGCCACCCAGGTGCCCCTAGATAAAATACACTTTAAGGCAAAAATTACTAGCAATAAAGAAGGTCACTATAAACTTGTTGCATATAATAACAGAGATACGAAATACAAAGAATAAAAATGGACATAACTGCAAGTAGAAATCAACAAATCTACAGTTGTGGGTGATTTTAAGACCTGTTGATAGAAGATAGATCAGGCAGGTAAAATATTAGAAGATTTGAATAACACAATTAAAACACTTGATTGAATATGTATAGGAATCCACAACTCCCATTACAGAATGCTTGTGTTATTCAAGCCCTCAGAAAATATATATACACAAAGGCTCAAAAAGTTCTAATCCCCAAATCAGGTTCTCAACAAAATTCAAAAATTGGGCATAAAAAAACCATGTTTTCTTATCAATCCTTTTAGGGTGAAGATTAGTAACAAAAATGCCCCTGCTTCATATTTGGAAATTAAGATGAACTAGTTTACTTTCCCTATACAATATGCTCATGTGAACTTTTATTTTTAGATTAACAGTAGATCCCATGGTGAGTTTTATAAAATACTAAATTGTCCTATTTGGAACTGGTCAAAGATGTCAATTGTAGCCTTTCATAGCTCTTTTCCAACTCACAGGATAATGCCTGCCACAAAACAATAAAGCAATAAAGACAGCACTCTTCAGATGAAGGAATGCTGTTAGTTACATAGTCACCTTTTGTTTCTAGACACATATAAGGGTTTAGAATTTACATTCCCATTCAATTTAGCTATAAATATAGCAAAATACATAGATACAATAGCACTAAACAGGTCAATGTAGCTGAATTCACAAATATTAAATTTGCTAGCTTGTTCTTTCAGCTATTAAAATAGATTTTTAAAGAAGTAGAAGTTAAGGGGCGCCGGGGTGGCTTAGTTAAGCATCTGACTTTTGATCTCAGCTCAGGTCCTGGGTTCAGGACCCACATTGGGCTCCACGCTGGTTATAGTGCCTACTTAAAAAAAAAAAAAAAAAAGAATTAGAAGTCAAAAAATTAAGTTTCTAGCCTGATTGAGTATTTACTATGTTAAGGCACAAATCTAGACATGAGGGTGAAGTAGGGGTGTTGTATAAGATGTTGGCCCTTGGGGCGCCTGGGTGGCTCAGTTGGTTAAGCGTCTGCCTTTGGCTCAGGTCATGATCTCAGGGTTCTGGCATCGAGCCCTGCGTTGGGCTCCCTGCTGAGCAGGGAGCCTGCTTCTCCCTCTCTCTCTGCCTGCCGCTCTGCCTACTTGTGTTCTCTCTCTCTCTGCCAAATAAATAAATAAAATCTTAAAAAAAAAAAGATGTTGGCCCTTAAGAAAGTTATAGTTCATCTTACCTGAAATTTCAAGTTATAATGCTCTTGTCAAGATGAGGTATTCTGTGGGGGAATGCCTATATATATAATCATGCAAAGAAAAACCCTGAAGTTGCATTAAGTGCTAAAGAGGGAACACGAAGAATTTTGTAGTTTTAAACATTTCATGTTAAGTAGTTAACTTTAGTTTGAGCTAAAGTGAGGTCCTTAGAAAAACAATATTGTATATTGTTTTTTACACTTTGGATTACACTTTGAACACTTGGGCGGGAGGGGACACTGGGAAGATAATTGGTGTTTGTAAGAAATAAATTAAGTATAGACATATTTGTAATTGCTGTTAATCAGTATTGACTTACATTTGCTAAGAAGGGGAAGTCAAAGAAATGTACTAACTAAGCCTCTGTAAGAAGGGAAAGTTTTATTTTGATTACTAAGCATCAATGGCTGGTCATGCCACTGTGTGTCCCCTACATGCTGGCCTTCTGCCAGATAAAAGGTGCCGGACAAGAAAACTCCTAGAGATGCTCTTAAGAGCAACAGCAGCTTTGTTCAGGAAAAGAGGGGAGAAATGCTTCTTTGATGAGCTGAGATAAGCTCATCTTGTGAGAATGCACTAAATGGAGCCCATGCCGGCTGATAACATGGTGTACCAGCGGATCTGTATCCTCACCCGAAGAAATTTCAGCTTCAGTCTGGTTCTTTTGGTGTTCTAAGTGTTGTATCTGATTCTTCCTTGGAAATTCTTACACCTTAAAAATCCCCTGCCCAGATTCCCTGCAGGCTTCTCTAGGCTAGATTACTTTTAAAGATTACTTTTACCTTTATTGTTGTAATTCTTATTTACCTCTATACAAAGGAACAGTTCCAGCTGTGTAACTTCAGGCAAGTTATTTAATCTGTTTCTTTGCTGTTAAATATAAATGGTATCAGCCTCTTATAGTTGTTGTGAGAATTAGAGAGAATTCCTAGTACAGAGAAAGCACTTAGTAAATAATAGTTATTAGTTATTATTGTCATTATCTTAATATCATTAGAGGGCATTGCTCTTATAGTGTTCTGTCTTCCTCAAGTACTTATCTTCATTGGTCTTCATTGGCCCAGAATCACTAAAATGTTTAATATTGTTGCTTGATTTCTTGAGTCTTTGTGGTGTGTTTGGAGGCAGCTGTTTCCTTTTTTTTTTTAATTATTATTTTAAGTAAGCTCTATGCCCAACATGGGGCTTGGACTCACAACCTCAAGATCAAGAGTTGCCTGCTTTACCAGCTGAGTCAGCCGGGCACCCCTAAGGCAGCTGTTTTCAAACTCGGTTTTCTGAACAGTTCCAAGGGAGGTAATTTTTTTTTTTTTAAAGTTAAGCAGGATTTATTTTCATTTGTAAGAGAGCCCTCTTACAACAGCTTTATTCAGTTTTCCTAAAAATGGTGGCATTCTTTTAAACTATTCTTTTAGAAGCAGCAGTTATATAAATAGAATATTGGATTCAACCTCAAAATGTGGGCCCTAGTTAGCTTTATTATTCTGCATGTGATCATGATAAAAGATTAGGATGTTCTTCACATTTCCAAGCTTTAAAAAGCTTGTTCTTACCAAACCTCTAAAAACAGCCATTTGAGAGTAAACCAGCAGAGCATTATATCACTCCAATGAAGTGTAGGTTTCATTACATGCACCAACAAATGACATGGCTAGCTTCTGCATTCCACTTATACAGAATTTATTTTACACCTATTATACCAAACAGCGTTTTAAACACTGGCATATAAACTCCCTAAGAAGATAAAGCGAAGACAAAAGTGTGTATCAGAAACAAAATACACTATCACTTAATAGTCTTCAAACATTATTGCACTTTAACTTTCATAATTTTGACAGTGCATTCATGGAATAATCTGAAGACAACTAATTTTAACAAAGAACACTTTAAGCAGACATGACTGTCCTAATTGTTTATTAGGTAAGAATTTTACAAATATCGGGCGCCTGGGTGGCTCAGTTGGTTAAGCGACTGCCTTCGGCTCAGGTCATGATCCTGGAGTCCCGGGATCAAGTCCCACATCGGGCTCCCTGCTCACAGGGAGTCTGCTTCTCTCTCTGACCCTCTTCCCTCTCGTGCTCTCTATTTCTCATTCTCTCTCTCTCAAAGAAATAAATAAAATCTTTATAAAAAAAAAGAATTTTACAAATATTATAAGCAGTAATGGTGGAGCTGGAGAGTATTGCATCTTCTCCGTGCCGCACAGCAAGAACCACTCATAGTGTGGTGGAAGCTGAGACCATTTCTAAGGCCACAGCTCTTGGCTCTTGAGGCCTGCAGGTGTCAGCCCTCACATCTCCCGGTGCTTGTGGTTTGGTGATACATTGGGTGTCAGGATTTCTTCTGATCGCTTTATGGAATGGATCGATGAGGATAACCTCGAAGAATTTGTACATGGAATCTTTGCCCCCAATAAGAATTCAGGACTCTCAGAGCTGCACAGTGGCGTCTAGCTCGCTCCTCTGCAACAGACTGAAGGCCTCAGGCAAACTTCAGCCGGTTAACGCCATGGTGGACAGGCTTGCGCTATGTCTCACCCTTAGGAACTGGGCATTTGCGGCCACCACATTGCACACAAATCCAATATATGACACAGCCTTGCTTGGTCTTGTATAAGGGAGGTACTTTTGGATTCAAAAATATTTTATTCAGATTTCATCTGTAAGTTTTAACTATCTTAAAAAAAACTAATTTGTGAACTCCAGTGTTATAAAAGCCAGAACTTTCATTCGTAAAGGCTCTTACCGTATTAACATGCTGCCAAGTTAATTCATTTTTGTGCTTTTCCTATCATCTCTGTTTAATCGAAGGTTATCCTGATATCAGTGAAGGCTAAACTGTTGAAAATAAAAACAAACTGCAAAAAATAACTTGCTGCCATTTGCAAATATTGCTCTCCATCAGTTTTAATTTACAATCAAAACAAAATGCAAAAATAAATAGAATTCTATAGTGGATACTTAGGAATGCAACTGACATACATAACTTCTATTTTTATTGCTTTGTATTAGAGACTTATTTATTCCCATTGATTTTATAATAAATTCATCTTATAAATCCAAATTAAATCACCTGTTCTAATTGTGGATTTTTCTGCTACTTTGGGGAAAAACAAATATTTATAAGTAAATATTTGTGTATTCTTTGGTAGCATTTATTGACACTGTTACATGGCAGGCATTATGCTCTAGGCTAAGGATATATTTGACAGGCTACAAACTGATAGCCATTGGCTAAACACAAACCTATTGGGTTTCTGCATAATTGTGCATTTAAAAGAATAAAGACTATTGATTTAAGAATACTTTGAAACCACTGATTTGTAAAGTGTCCTATCTCTTCCAGTCAGTTGACTTCCACTCTTGCTTTTGCAGAGGTCCAGCTGGAGTAAGAGCCCAAGCCCTGGATAGGGATGGAAATCTGGTAGAAGATTTTGTATTTGATGGAGGAGTTGGGGATATTGGAAATCGCATTCTTCATGTGAGAAATGCACCTTCCCCTGCTGCTACTTCTTCTCTTGCAATTTCTGTTATGATTGCAGATGAAGTACAACGAAAATTTAAATTGTAAATAATGTAAGGAGCTAGGTATGCATTTTAATTTCCACATTCAGCAACAAGAATATACTAATTGCATCCTTTAAGGAAAATGATTTGAAAATCTCATTTTTAGGTATCTCATTTAGGTAACAACTGAATTGTTAGAATGCTGTAACATAGAAATAATAATTTTTTAAAGTCCAGGCTCTTTTACTTTGTGAATAAAGAAGCAAGGTACAGTTATATCTGTCCTGAATCCCTGACTTTGTTATTGACCTCTCCTCACCAACCATGATCTAGAGATTTGGCTCTTCTAGAATTTCTGGGAACGAATGCACAAAAAATTGATTATTCCCTTAACCGATGGCACAGAAAATTGATTATTCCCTTAACCTTTTGGCTTTATGATATCTAAGCTTTTTTTTTTCTCTCCTAAATAAGAAAATATAGTATATTGTAGGTTGTAAACCTCCTTTTAATTTTAGTCATAGGAAAACTCACATTATTTGGAGCAACAGTATTTGTATTTGGGAATTTAAAATTCTTGATTTAAAGAAAATATATGAAATTTCACATTTTTAAGTAGTTTGAATAAGATCCTATATTAGCTATAATATTTGTAAGAAATAACTTCACAAAAGAAACATAAAGCCTTTATTATTCCCAGCCTTTTTATAACTGACTTAGTGTGGGGTTACCACTAAATTCAAATAGCAGTACGCCATGAGTGGTTCTTGCCTACTCTTCATAGTCTTTTGTCGTTGAGAAGCTAAAAAAACTTAGAACTGATAGGTTTTTTATGAGAGCAGTTTTAGAATCCTGACACTGGTATACAGAACTCTGTAATTTTAAAAATTATTTACCTCTATATCTCTGTTTTTCAGTCACACCAAGTTTCTCAAACGTTGGCCAAGATCACTAATTATTCATGCCTACTTGGTTTTCAGGGATCCTATGAACTTTTATGAGGATATTTCTTCATTTGGGGGAAATACCTAACTTTGAGGCATTCACTTTTGTAAACCGCAAAAGTGCCTTACATTCATGTGTACTTCATGAGTATTTTAAATCGTGGCCCAGTGCCTATACTGTATATACGTGTGTGGTATCTGTTGAAATGATTCTTGCAGTTCAGAAAGTTGGAAAATAGAAATATAAATGAATTTATGGCAGCCTACTCATTGGGGAAACTTTTATTACAGAACCATCATTTAGATGAGACATTATCATTCATTCCTTCATATATATGCTCTCTCAGGATTAATCTTCCACTCTTCATTCTTTCCTCTTATCTCTCCAAATCTGTGTGATAGATGAGTAAGGATGTGCATTTTGACTGATAGGAAAAACTTCTGTTTTCTTCTTTTCACTTCAAGCCTTGGTGATTACATTGTTTGAGCTACCTCAACCATTAATTTGAAAGGCTATATCACCAGCTCATGTTCAAGAAGTAGCACATCCCAGGTATAGATGAGGCAATTATTTGACACTTGGGATGAGCATTTTGAAAGCATTCAGAAACCACTCACAGAAGAAACCAGCCCTAATGGTACTTCATAACAACTGATTCCTCCAAGAAATGTGACACACAGGATATTTTTCTGTTCCATTACAAGACTATTAAGAGATGGAAAATTTTACAATTCTCTGTTTCATGAATAGTGAGATTGCATATATACTAAGCTGTGAAAGGTTGAAATTACAAAAATAACTATTCTACTCAAAGCAACCCTTATTCCATTTGGGTCTATATTATGCCCCCAAAAAATACAAGTGAAAAAAATTATTGAAAGTGTTTTGAATGTGGAGGTTATTCTATTTGTAAAACACTTTATATCAATCGGGTTTTGTTGTGTAATACTGATATGATATTTAAAAGTTTTGTGTTCTGAGAGAAGAAAAATGTAAATTAATATTAAAATATTTTAATGAGCCTTGGTGTTGTGAATATAATTTTTAGTTTCATAAAAACTCTGATTCAAGTAAATGTTTTGTATGTGAAACATGAACTATCATAGCTTTAAATAGAAGCCAATCTTTAAAAAAATGAAAAAACTATATTTGTGTATAATGTAAAAATGAGGTTTATATTTTAGGTAAAAAGTAGAGCACTTCCCCACTTACAAAAACGGCTTTCAGTTTGGTAATGGTGGCAATATCTGGCTGACCTAAGTGTCATCTTCATACTCCAGAGCACCAGGGAATATTGTTTCTGTTCCATAGCAGAATATATAATGTAACATATAAACACACAATGCTTTGTTGGAGGTGGGGGGGGCAATAAATCAAATTGGAGTTTCATAAATAATTATAGTTTCTCTTAGGAAGACATTCTGGTATGCTATCTCTTACAGGGTTTGGTTTCTGGGCATAAGGGTTATAGGGCAAATGATCTGAGAGCCTGCTCCAGCTTCTTTTCAGCAGGTGGACTGTAACAGGACCAGAATTAGCTACAGCAACAAACCATGAAAGTGAGTGACAATGACATTTATTGCTTCCTGTGGCATTGCTTTGGTTTGCTTCTGACAGGCAGCACTTGTAGCTTTAAATAAATTGAGGAAGTAGGAGAGAGTAAATGGGAGAAATGTTGAGTAAGTCCTTCTTGAAAATGCTTTTCAGTGGGAGAATATTAGTGGTACACTTTTCTCTGTCTTTTAAAATTTGAGATGTGCTTAGATTATTCAAGTTATCTCTCAAAAGCCGTTCTAAATTCTAAAAAGACAAAATTACTATTTATCAAATAATATAACATATTAATTTTAACTCAAATTTATGATTGAGTATTGTATGTGTTTAACACCTCCATTTTTTTAATTTAAAAGATTTTATTTATTTGAGAGAGAGAGAAAGAGCAGGAGGTGGGGCAGAGGAAGAGGGAAAGGGAAAAACAGGCTCCATGCTGCAGAGAGCCTGATGCAGCGCTCTGTTCCAGGAGCCTGGGCATATGACCTGAGCCAGAGGCAGACGCTTAACCCACTGAGCCACCCAGGCACCCACAATACTTGCATTTTTTTTTTAAAGATTTTATTTATTTATTTCACAGAGAGAGACAGCGAGAAGAGGGAACACAAGCAGGGGGAGTGGGAGAGGGAGAAGCAGGCTTCCTGCCGAGCAGGGAGCCCGATGCGGGGCTCGATCCCAGGACCCTGGGATCACGACCCAACCCGAAGGCAGAGGCTTAATGACTGAGCCACCCAGGTGCCCAATACCTCCATTTTTTAAAAAAAGATTTTATTAAGTAATCTCCACACCCAATGTGGGGCTCAAACTCAACCCTTGAGATCAAGAGTTGCAGCCTCTACTGACAGCCTGCTGTGTGCCCCTAATACTTATATTTTTTAATACTTGAAGCAAGTGTTTATAATGGGGTTGGAAAAAAATTTTTTTAAGATTTTATTTATTTATTTGACGGAGAGCACAAGCAAGGGGAGCAGTAGGCAAAGGGAAAGGGAGAAGGAGAAGGGGGCTCCCTGCTGCAGGACTCCCCTGGGATCATGACCTGAGCTAAAGACAGACACCTAACCGACTGAGCCACCCAGGCTCCCTGGGGTTGGAAATTTTTTATTTACAAAATTTTTAAATTAATGTTTTGAATAAGTACAACATTGTTATGGTTGAAAATTCAAAAGTCCCCAAAATGTACTCAAAAGAATCTCCTTGGGGCGCCAGGGTGGCTCAGTCGTTAAGCATCTGCCTTCAGCTCAGGTCATGATCCCAGGGTCCTGGGATTGAGCTCCGCATCGGAATCCCTGCTCGGCGGGAAGCCTGCTTCTCCCTCTCCCACTCCCTCTGCTTGTGTTCCCTCTCTGGCTGTGTCTCTCTCTGTCAAATAAATAAAATCTTAAAAAAAAAAAAATCTCCTCTCCTCCAAGCCATCCAGTTCTCATTCTGATGCAACAAAAATTGTCAGTATCTCTTGCACAGCCTTACAGAGATGATATATGTAACAAAATCCCGCCTCTTTTTTTAAAGATTTTATTTATTTATTTGACAAAGAGTGTGAGAGAGCACAAGCAGGGGGAGCTGCAGAGGGAGAGGAAGAAGCAGCTTCCCACTGAGCAGGGAGCCTGATGTGGGGCTCCATCCCAGAACCCTGAGATCATGACCTGAGCAGAAGGCAGATGCTTAACCGACTGAGCCACTCAGGCACCCCCCGCCTCCATTTCTTTTACACAAGTGGTAGCACACTCTGCATACTATGTTATAGTCCCTGCTCT
This sequence comes from Eumetopias jubatus, assembly GCF_037043125.1. Lineage (NCBI taxonomy): Eukaryota > Metazoa > Chordata > Mammalia > Carnivora > Otariidae > Eumetopias > Eumetopias jubatus. Next base: position 48,359,893 of record NW_028274813.1, read on the forward strand.
TTTCACTTTGCACTGTCTCTTTGATAATGTTCAAGTAGCCTGAACACAGTGGCCTGGTTCTTTTTGAATGATTTTATAGCTTCCATTCTGTGAATTTACTGTTATTTGTTGAACAAAGCCCTTATATCTACTGATGATTATTTAAATTATTTCTGGGGTACTTTTGTTTTTGCTGTAACAGTACTGCAGTGAATAACTTTGTGTTAAATCATTTTACATATAAGCAAGTATACCGATAGGACATATTCTTAGAATTTGCTGGGTCAAAGGGTATTTGCCTTTGCAACTTTGATAGTGTCAAGTTGCCCTTGGTAGAGGTTGAACCAATTTAGGCTCTCACAAAAAGTATACTAGAGTATTTATTTCCCCATAGTCTCACCAACATAGTATATAATCAGACTTTTTGATCTGTGTGGGTGGCTATTCTAGTAGGTAAAAAATTAATAGTATAATTTCAATTTTTTGTAATGAGTGAAGTTGAACATGCTTAATATATATATATTTTTAAGATTTTCTTTATTTATTTGTCAGAGAGAGAGAGCATGAGCACAAGCAGGGGGAGTGGCAGGCAGAGGAAGAAGCAGGCTCCCCGGCTGAGCCGGGAGCCCAATGCAGGACTCTATCCCAGGACCTAAGGATCATGATCTGAGCCAAAGGCAGATGCTTAACTGACAGCCACCTAGGTGTCCCCATGTTTAATATACTTAGACATATTTCTTTTCTGTGAATCTTTTTTTTCATATACTTTATCCTTTTTTCCCCTTGAGTTTTGGTCTTATTAATTTGTAGGACATATTTATTTATTTATTTGAAGTAGGCCCTATGTGGAGCCCCACATGGGGCTTGAACTCATGACCTGAGATTGAGACCTGAGCAGATTTTAAGAGTCAGATGCTCAACTTTCTGAGCGACCCAGGGGCCCCTGTAGGAACTCTTTTAGATATTAGAGAAATGAACTATTTAGAAAATGAGTTGCAAATATTTTTTCCAGTTTGTCATCTGCCTTTTGGCTTACCTTGTGATTTTTTTTCTGTTCATTTTTAAAAATAGGTTTATCAATCTAGATTTTGTATCATAGTAGAAACGTCTTTTGTATTCTGAAGTTATAAACAAATTATTTTATGGTTTTAATTTTTTACATTTAAGTCTTTGACACTTCTGCAATTTATCCTCGTGTAGAGTGTGGGGTATGGATCCAACATTTTATTTTGGATGGCCCATTTGTCTGGTTGGGATTTTTATGGGTGTCATTCTTGGATTATCCCCCACATGCACGTGGATCACATTTCTGTTTGCCTAGCTCAGAGATCACAACTCAGATGCCTGTAGAGACTAGGCAGGTTACATAAAAGGGTGGAGAGTGCCAGGTAGGGAGTATAGCCAACTGGAAATGGGATGGCATACTTTTCTAAAGAGGGCAGCCACTACCCACTGCCTGTTGATTATTCTTTTGCAGGAACGCAGCAGGGCCCAATGTTGCTAGATTTTTGTCAAGAGAAGGGAAATCCCTTGATTTTAAAATTTAAATATAGATTTGGATAAACAGAATGTGTCTTCAGGCCAGTTTTGGCTCAGAGAAGGCTTCCAATATCCTTGGCCAAGAATGAAACTTCCCACCAACAACTTTACTCTCCTATAATACAATCACAGTCTAGTAGTTTGACAGCCTAGTAGTATACAGCTGGAGTTCTGGAAGAGAGAAAAGACAGTCTATATAAGCCAGTCTTTGCAAAGTAATTGGAGAAATACAAGCATTTCACTATCTTTTTATCCCAAGTACATGGACATATGGATGTGACTTTATTAGAAGAAATTCGTGCTTCAGTGGATATTTGGATTAGAAAAAATGAGTTTTCCAGTTCTGTCATTCTGATTTTGCCAAATGACAAATTGGTGTGTGTTTTGGGAAAGGATAATTGTTGGGTTACTAATCCGAGAAGTGAAGCGTGGCAGTTTTTCACCCTGCTCTTCCTTTCCCTTCCTCATTGCTGGTGGCTGACCCCACTGTGTGCTGAGGGCTTTCCAAGTCTCACCTCCTTCAGTCCTGAAAACATCACTCGATGAAATAGTTAACTATCTCCAAATGCCGAATAGCCATGTAGAGCACACGTTAAACATCCTGTCCGGCCGAATGTCCCTTTCTCTCCCCATCCTGACCTGCCCCGCATGACTGCAACACTGGGGCTCAGAGTGGCACCGAATCAGGATTGTTTTTGGGAAGGTCGAGAGAAGGGAGCGTTTGTGTAAAACACAGTCATTTGGGTGGTCTGTCTGGAACAGCCTCCCTGCCAGTCCCCACCACAGGCCGACTCCCACTGCCAGCCCCCGCGCCTCTGCAACCCCGCGACCCGCCGGCGCCTCTGCCAGCTCCGCGGCGCGCATGCTCCGTGCGGGGCTTCTCCGGCGACCCAGGATAATGAGCGCCGGGCCCAGGGGGCGGGCCGAGCGGCGACAGCTAGAGCCGGGAGCTCGGCGGCGGCCCCGGGGCGCTGTGCGTGGCTGCTACAGGGGTGGCAGCGGTGGCCAGCACTGTATGCGCCAGAGTGTGGGTCGCTCGCCCGATGTGCACGCCCGCTTGGTCCCCAGAGCCCTCTAGAGGTGACTCGGGCGGGCCGCGCGGCGTTGCCTGTTGGGAGGGCGGGGATGAGGCAATGAGGAGACAAGCTGCCGCCGCCGCTGCTCTCCGCCAGCCGCGGCCGTAGCGGGAGCTGGGGCGCGGGCGAGGTCAGCCGTACCCCGCGCCGGGTTGCGAACCCAGACAAAGGAGGAGGAGCCGCCCGAGGAGCGGGCTAGCGCCGCCGGGAAAGGAGGCCGCCGTCTCGGTCGCAGCTGGAGGTCACCCGGACTCTCGGGTCGCCGCGCTTCCTCTGCGGACGCTGCGCGAGGCGAGGCCGCCCGGGCCGAGGAAACCGCCCCCGGAGCCCCCGCCCACCCGCCGGCGCCGCCCCCGAGCCGCCTCGGCCCTAGCTGCGGCCCGGGCGGGAGGCGGCGGCGGCGGCCGGCGAGGCGAGGCGGCCCGCGCCCTGCCTGTCAGGCCACCCGCCCGGCCCGGCTCCGTCCGCGGGCCGCCCCTGATGCGGAGGCGCTGCTGCCGGGGCCATGCAGCAGGCGTCGCAGCCGTACGAGTTTTTCAGCGAAGAGAACAGTCCGAAATGGCGGGGACTGCTGGTCTCGGCCCTGCGGAAGGTCAGTGCTGGTGCCCGGGCGGCCGCGGGGGCCGAGGGAGGTGCCGGGGCGGCCGCGGGCTGCGTCGGCTGAGCCCGGCGGCGGGCAGGCGGGCGGGCTGGCAGCGGGCGGGGTGGGGGTTGCCCAGCCCGGGGCCCCGGCGAGCCTCTAACGGGGAGCTGCACGTCCTCCCATGCTCGGGTCCCGTGGGCCGAGCTGTTGCTCCGTGGCTGGCTGTGGGGGACTCAGGATTGCCTGTTGCATCCAAAAGGACGTTTTCTCAAGTTTTTGCCTGGCCCCGGAAGGAAGGTTTTGTTATGATCATAAAAATGGATTTCGTGTTGCAGTCATTTCGTCAGGCAACTTCCGCCGTTGGCCAATTTGTTGTCCTCAGGCTGGATTAGGGCAAGAGAAAGTCTCGCTGGTGTTTACATAGTTTCTAAAACAAAAGTTCATTTCCAGGCCCAGTAATTACTTTTAATCAGGTTCTTTGGGGGTGTTCCCCTAGGCAGTTTGCTTGTCAGGGGTGTCCATTCACGAGGCAGTACTTTTTTGTAACATGGATGTGTTTCACGTGTGAAATGTCAGTGGGCCCTAAAACTCCTTTTAACAATTCTTGAGGGAAATTTAAAATGCTTGCTCACTTCCTGCAAAAGGTGTCCTACCCATTTACAAGAGATTTCCCCTAAAAAATTTGTTATTTCTTCACTGGGTGCAGTGTAGAACTTGGAATCATTTTAAGGGGGCAAAAAAGGTGCAGCTCACAAAAATCAACCTTTCAAGTTTGGTTGTATCCTGGGTGCATCTCCTGTAGATGATGTGAGTCTCCGTTTGTGAATTTAGATAATCATATTATCATTTTTATAATAAACCTTTTTGTAAGGTCAAGACAAATTTAAAGACTGCAAGATTAGACATCATGCCTGCTGAACTTGGGCTTCCATTGACATTGATGCAAGGGGTTAGTACCGTCTGCATTTTGTGCAAAGTAACCAAGAATAAACTTTAAAATAATAAAGAAAAAATAAACATTAATTTAAAAGACTGCACTTGGAAAATAAATCCTCATATAACAAATTTCTGTAAATGAAAGGAAGAAGTATATTTTAAAGGTGAGAACATTTTCCTCATGCATTTAGGGTTTCAGATTTTCCATCGTTTTCATAATTCTTACAAGGAGATATTACCTCCCTTGGGCCAAACACCAAGTCGTGTCTTTTTAGAGAACTTGGTGGTGGAGGTAACTAGGGGTAGTTATCATTTCACTGGCCTACTAGGTGTTAAAGTTAATTGACTTTACTTCCATGGGCAGCCTGATTCTACAAGGAGAGGGAAAGAAAAGCAAGTGCGCTGAGTAGTGATAATGAACTCTGGCCCGAGTTGAAAAGTAAAGGGGGATATGATATGCTTAGCTAGTGGTGCTTTCTGGTAGCAAATAGTATTTGAATGTGTGTTGCATAATTTATTCAGTAGGTAGCTTTGACCCTAATAATCCTGCATGAACAGAGACAGATTTACTTCTTCAGGTTAGGGGGGAAACAAAGCCAGAACAAGTATCCTAGTCCATTGCTTTGAGACTGTTATTTTGCATTTATATGCTGTGCTTGTTTACCTGGAGCTCAGGTGTCTTGTAGATCTGTATTGTCTTGTACCACAGTTCTCATAGATCCTTTGCTTATGGAATAAATACATCTTAAGAAAATTTGGTCTTTTGCAGTGAGCTGAATTCAAAAAGCAATTTCTATTTAATTCATTAATTTACCGTTATTACAGAATTGAGATCTATTCCTATGGAAGACATTTTTTATATTTTTGGAAAATTTTTGGTGTTAATAATAACTGGATTACGTCCAGTTCTGTGGCATCTGGGTATTTGTGGTATTGCAACATCTAGGTTTATGGTGCCTGCTAAGAGTTATTGCTCATAAGGAGCTCAAGGTTCACTCTTCCTTTGTAGGATGTGTTACATTCTGGTATGTACCTGCCAGCCATACCTTTGTACAATGAGAAATCCTGCCATTTTGAGGGAGGCTCTGTCTTTACATTCAAGGCATCTAGAACTTGGCTTGCTTCCTTCCTCCAGCTAAAAGATAGTTACAAAGACTACTAGGATAAGTAGTAGTAGCGTTGGACTACTAGGATTTTTCTTCTCCAGTTGGCTTTTTCCTTCATTGAACATGTGGAATACTTCATTTAATTTTTTTTCCCTTTATTTTTATCCATGTATTTTTTAAATTGAAGTATAGTTGACACTAACATTTATTGAACACATTTTAGGTACTTGGCACCATGCTGGAACTAAGGTGAAATAAAGATGAATAAAAGCCATGCTCTAAAGGTGTTTACCATCTACACTGAACATTCTAAACTTTTTGGTTTTGGTTTGTATAAATGAGATAGCTAGCAATTAGAGCTCAGAGTTATGTAAGGAATATCTATATGTGTGTGTGAAAAGAGCAGTGTACTTTAATTGGCTCTATCAGATTCTACTTGGGCATCTTTCTTGGGGAAACCTCTAAAACTTAAAGTGTAATTTTCTGAAAGGTAAAATCATGACTCATACAAATATAAATGAACGTGTGTCAGTGATTTTGATTCAGCTTATTACCTAATAGGGGAACTCATAAGTTAATGTTAAAACTACTTCATATGAAAATTTTAGGAGGTAGGTATTTAATAGACAATTTAATACAGGAATATTAAGATAAGATTGTTGGGTTAGATACAAAATTAGTTAATACCCTATAGGAATAGAAACAGTAAGTTTTGGATTGTCTTTTCCACTGATATGAAATTATTTGCATCTGTACCAGACAAAAATCTCAATGTTAATCTTACAGATTTGTAACATAGCCCAGTCAGTAGAGAGTATTCAAAGGTTTGAGCACAGCATTGTACTGAAAGATACTTAGTAATCTCTTCTGCTTATTTTCAAGTTTTGGCTAATTTTTATGAAAATCAGATTATGTGGTGAAGTCACCATTGTTGACCCTGAAAACACAGGGGATTTTTAAAACCAACATTAAATATTTATTTCACTACATAGAAACACAAACATTGAAAAATAGATTTATGGAGGGGCGCCTGAGTGGCTCATTCATTAAGTGTCTGCCTTCTGCTCAGGTCATGATCCCAGGGTCCTGGGATCGAGCCCCGCATTGGGCTCCCTGCTCCACGGGAGGCCTGCTTCTCCCTCCCGTACTCCTCCAGCTTGTATTCTCTCTCTTGCTGTGTCTCTGTCAAATAAATAAATAAAATCTTAAAAAAAAAATTTATGAAAAAATAATTTTGGAAATAGAAATGTGTTCTTTAACTTTTTTTTTTTTTTAACTTTTAAAACAACTTCAGGTAGAGCATTTAAATACATAAAGAACTCCAAAGGGTAAAGCAGAGGGAAATGACATTACTAATGGATAATACATGGATTGTTAACATTACTGCTAAATTATGTATCTTCCCTAAAAGAGGCAGAAACATAAATGCCTTCACCATTACTCCCCAAGAAGATTGAAGCTACCATACTACTTGACAGGAAAAAAGAGTGGGGCATATACTTGTAAATGCCGCTTATTACCTGTGTCTTTAAAATGCCTTTGGTGCTTTGTGTTTGTGCTATTGATTGTATGCTGAAAAATCAGTGTAAGCAAATTCTACGCGTGGGAAACATGCCTTGAAATAATTTTATCAGGTTTTTTAGTCTCTTGTTGTTTCCCTCATAGATGCCTTTTCTATGGGGTGTTCTTCACCAGGCTAAATGTGGAAAAGAAAATGTCTTGTCTGTCTGTAGTTAAAAATGTCATAGAGAGAAAGAATTGGTTGAACTGTTTCTGACTCTAATTCAGGTTAAATATGAACGTCCCCCAAACATTACAGTTTGCTCTTAGGTATCTGTGTAGAATGTAAGAGGTATGAGACAATGTCTAGTTAATTAAATAGCAGTCTATGGCAGGGAAGAAGAGGGCAGGAGGTTTTGGTTTAGAAATGCTTTTGTGAACTCTGAAAGATTCTAGTGTTTCTGCCTTTGTACTGTCTCTTGGAACGATTTTAGAAGACTGCTCTGAATCTTTCTGGGGCCCAGAAGAAAAGTATAGGGTGCTTTGAGAAAATAAAATTGGTGTCACTGACACAAGAGGGTCAAGGAAGGCTTCTCTAGGGAAGTAACATTGTGCTCAGTTCTGGAGGAACTCATATAGTTCTGGAGGAACTATATATTCATGTATTTATTGAGTGCCTCATGGGTGCCCTGCACTACTCCTGATACTGAGGTTGTAGTAAGGCTCCTGCTCTCAGAAAGCTTCCATTCTAAATGCCTGTGTGGGAGAGGCCTGGGAAGGACAGACAATAAAGAACAATTATCTGAAAGATCAATAGGAATTAACAAGACAAAGAAAAGGGAGAGAAAGGCTGAGGGAAAGGTAGGAACACGGCTTGTTTAATGAAAAGAAGAGGCTAGTTGGTAGATAAGGTTAAGGTTTCTTCTACCTGAGAGTAGAAAGCCCTGTAGTGTTATTTATGTAACAAAATAATTAGATTAACTTGATCAAAAATGCTTTTTTTAAAAAGATCACTCCAACTGAAAGCTAGGAATGAATAGGATATCCTATGATTTTTTTTGTGATGTCAGGCCTGTTCTGGATTTCCTAAAGCCACTGACTATAACAGTAGAACTCCAGGGAGTCATTTGGAATTATTCCAAACTAATAATGACCCAAACTGACCCATGGGGTTCAGCCAGAACTGGATGAGCATTAGGAATGCATTTTAACTTGCTGCATTTAGCTCCCTGTCAGCCATGATTTAGTAGCCGTCCTCTATTTTCAGTTTAATTTTGGTATGGTATATTTGGAGCAATAATATTCCATTAAAGTGTTTTATGCTGACTATCCAAAGCATTACCTGTGTTACCACTTGACATAAATCAAGTATATGTCTTTTATTTTAACCATGGCCTCTCTTTCAAGGGAACAGTAGTTTGATTACATTGTCTGTTTGAATCAGGAAGGAATTTTAATGGAACTAATGGATTTAGCATTATCTCATGTAGTCATGTTAAAAATTAACAACCTAAAACCTCTTCTTTAACGTAAGAACATATGATAGTAGAAAGGTATAATGCATTATACACTTCACATTTTAATGTGTAGAAATGAAGCAACACAAAATTACATCAAGAGCTAGATATGAGCACTAGTATTGTCTCTTCCAAGTAAGGTTTTCATTCTCCCTGTTTTCTTCATTGAATCACTTTGTAAACTCAAACATTAGCTCTTAATAGGACTTCCTTATTCTTTCCTAATCTACCCATTAGCAGCATTTGGCAGTTGAACTCCTCCTCTTCCTTGAAATCCTTTTATTTGGCTTACAGGACACCGAGCTCTGCAGGTTTTCTCCCTCTGCCTGTTACTTTTAGGTCCTCTCCTTTGTTGAGTCCTCTTCTTCTCCCCAAACTACATCATCCTGACCTTCCCAGAGCTTAGTTTTTGGACTTTTGTTTCTATTTACAGTCACTTGGAGATCCCATCCAGCCTCATGGCTTCACATGTCGTCTGTATCTGATGATCCATATTTTTATCTCTGGCTCAGACCTCTCTCCTGAGCTTGGGTATCCACCTTCTTTCTTGATACTTCCACAGGGGTGTGTGATGGGCATCTCAACCAATACTGAGCTCCTTCTCTCCCCACCAAAACCTCCTTTTGTAGTGTTTCCTGTATCAGTAAATGGTTAGCTACTGCATCCTTCTGGTTGCTCCAAATAAAAATCTGGAGTTGTTCTTGAATCCTGTCTTTCTAATCTGTCTGATCTGTCAGCAGATCGTTTAGCTCTGCTTTAAAAACTGTAGCTATACTCAACCACCATTTCCTGCTCTTCCACTTCTGCTACCTGGGGCCAGGCCATCACCAGTCTCCTGGAGTGCTAAAATAGCCTATAACTGGTCTCCTGTCTTCTGCCCTTGCCCCATTCAGTCTTTTCTCAACACAGCAGAGATAAGTGATATCTTGTCATTCCTTTGTTCAAAACTCTCATTGCTTCTCAGAATAAAAGTCTTAAGTCCTCTCACTAGGTTACTATACTCTGATGCTGCATGTTGCCTATACGTCTCTGACTTCATACTTCTCTCCCTTTTTTGCTCTGCTCCTTCCCCGCAGTGGCTTCCTTGTACCCACAGACACATTCTAATGTGTAGACATCAGGGCTTTTGTACTTGCTGTTTCTTCTGCCTAGAACAGCCTTCCTGCAGATTAAAAACATGACTGGTCCTCGTACCTTCTTTAAGTCTTCAGACAAACATCATCTTGAAGAGGACTCCTCTTACAGCCTATTTAAAACCACTACATCCCCTGCTTCCTGGACATTCCTATGTAGATGTTCACAACATAACCCAATCCAAGTTTATTATCATTGTCCAAAACCTTCAGTATAAACGATATACTCAATATTCAAGCCAGAAACCTGGTCATCACCCTTCCCTTCCATCTCACATCAGGTTTAAATCTCATCAACATTGAGTCTTGATTCTTTCTCCTAATTAGAGGGGTTTTTTTTTTTTTTTTACATTTTTTGCTGTGTATCCCCAAAAGAATTTTTTAATTGTACGTTTTTATGTTGACATCTAAAAATGTTCATCTTCAAGTTCAGTTAGTTGCAGAAGATATAATTTTATATGTGTTCTAAATACTGATATTTTAAAATAAAACGGTTCCATCAGTCTTTATTTTTTATTTTTTTAAGATTTTATTTATTTCAGAGAGAGTGAGAGAGAGCACAAGAAGGGGGAGGGTCAGAGGGAGAAGCAGACTCCCCTCTGAGCAGGGAGCCTGATTCAGGGCTCGATCCCTGGATTCTGGGATCATGACCTGAGCTGAAGGCAGACTTAACCGACTGAGCCACCCAGGCACCCCCCCCCCCCCGAATCAGGCTTTTAAATATATCTGGTGAAATCTAAATACCATAGCATGTTGATATCCACCATTGATCCTTTTAAAATATACATGACAAAGTACTTTTTTTTTAAACGTTTTTATTTTAATTCCAGTTAGCATACAGTTTTATATCAGTTTCAGGTGTACAATATAGTGATTCAACAATTCCATACATCATCATGACAAGTGCACTCCTTAATCTCCATCACCTATTTCACCCATCCCCCCCATCTTCCTCCCCTCTGGTAACCATCAGTTTGTTCTCTATAATTAAGAATCTGTTTCTTGGGAAGCCTGAGTGGCTCAGTTGGTTAGGTGTCTGCCTTCAGCTCAGGTCATGATCCTGGGGTCCTGGGATCGAGCCCCGTGTCTGGCTCCCTGCTCAGCAAGGGAAACTTCTTCTCCCTCTCCCTGTGCCTGCCGCTCTTCCTGCTTGTGCTCTCTCTTTCTGTCAAATAAATAAATAAAATCTTTAAAAAAAAATCTGTTTCTTGGTTTCTCTCTCTCTTTTTCCCTTTGCTCATTTGTTTTGTTTCTTAAATTCCACATATGAGTGAAATCATAAGGTATTTGTCTTTCTCTGACTTATTTCACTTAGCATTATACTTTCTAGCTTCCTCCGTACCGTTGCATATGGGACAAAGTGCTATTTTTTTTTTTTAAGATTTTATTTATTTGACAGAGAGAGGGAACACAAGTAGGGGGAGTGGGAGAGGGAGAAGTAGGCTTTCCGCTGAGCAGGGAGCTTGCTCGATGCGGGGCTCTATCCCAAGACCCTGGGATCATGACCTGAGCCGAAGGCGGATGCTTAACAGCTGAGCCACCCAGGTGCCCTGACAAAGTGCTTTTTTAACAGTTGGAAATTTTACGTTATTCATTTTTCTCTGTGAACTTTTCATTCCAGTTCCTCTGCATAATTATATTTTAATATATGTTTATGCTTAAAAGTCTTTGATCCCTCCTTTATATTTACACTTTCCTCAACAACAAAAATGCTGTATATTGAATTTTTAAAAATTTCTTCAATGACCATGAAGCGTCAAATTCTTTCTTTTAGGGTGCCTGGGTGGCTCAGTCTGTTAAGTGTCTGCTCTCTGCTCAGGTCGTGATACTGGGGTCCTGGGATGGAGCCCCACATCAGGCTCTCTGCTCAGCAGGGAGTCTGTCCCTCTCCCTCTGCCCCTTTGTCACCCACCCCCACTCATGCTCTCTCTCATGCCCTCACTCTCTTCTCTCTCCCAAATAAATAAATTAATTAATTAATTTTAAAAATCTTTAAAAATATCTTTTAGGGTGAATTGCTAGTAGGACATAGTTGATCAAAAGAACATACATGTCATGGATTTTGAAAAATTAGTAATTATTAAGCTTTATTAAATATGCATTATTCAGTGACATCTATGTAGCTGTTTATACTGTTTTTAAATTAGTTCATGTTTCATGGGTGACTATTATTGTTAGAATGAGATATAGGGTCTTGCAGGAGTGAATCACAGTTCAGCATTTCTATTCCTTTTCCCATTTCTGTAGATATAAGCCCTGAGAACCCTTGTTAACATAGAAGAAAGATTTAAAGCAATCAAGCTCATTTTTTAAACTTTTTTCAAATTATATGCCAAAAATTGTTATCTATCAAAAAGTTAGTCTTAATGATATATCAGCCAGTAACTTATTTAGGTTCTCCTGCAATTTTGTTTAAAGTAAAAAGTTGGAAACCACCTGACTTGCAGAATGATTTGTTGCCTGGTCTTCAGAGCTATTCACTTTTTCATTTTCTAGCTTTTCCAGGACATGCCAAAAGACTAATAATTACAACTGTTACTTTTTTGCTTAGAGATACTTTATTTAGTCCAATATATCCAAGAAAGATTGGGAAAATGAAAACAATATTAACTTTAGTACACTTTAGCTATGATATTTATTAATAACATGTATTTTACCTTATCATGTTCTTTAAACATATTTTCATTGAATCCTTGGAGCTGTATATCTAGTTCATTGTATTCATTTTCTGTTGCTGCTTAACAAATTATTACAAGCTTTAGGGGTTTAATACAACACGGGTTTATTGTCTCAGTTTCTGTAAATTAAAAGTCTAGGCACAGTTTAGCTGGGTTCTCTGCTTAGGGTCTCAATCAAGGTTTTGGCTGGGGCTGCAGTCTCATCTGAAAGCCTCTTCCAAGCTCATGTAGTTATTGGCAGAATTCATTTCCTTGCAGTTGTATGTCTGAGACCCTCAGCCCCTAGAGGCTGCTGCCATTCCTTGCCGCATGACCCTCCCTATAACATGTCAATTTGTTTCTTCAAGGCCAACAGGAATGCATCTGCTGCTGTTTCTTATCTCGTACTTCTGCACCTGCTTTTAAAGGACTCACCTGATTTGGGTCAGGCCTATCCAGGATGATAATGTTTCAGTTAACTCAAAGTCAACTGATTAGGGACCTTAGTCAAGTTTTGCCTTACATGGTAACTTGATCATAAGAGTGCTATCCCATCATATTCCAAGTCCTGCCCACGCTCAAGAGGCGTACACAGAGCATGTACATCAAGGGGTGGGAATCCTAGGGGCCACCTTAGAATTCTGCCTACCACACTCATTCATTTAATTTAAATATCCAATATGTAACCAAATCAGTAAGGTTAATTTTAATTGTCAAGCCAACCAACCTCATATTTATCTTATTTGAGACAAGGTCTGACTTAATTTTTCAGGTCAAATGAATGTCTTAATACATGTCACATGCCAACTATCTCACTTCTGAATTCTAATTGTAAGATAGAAAAATAGTTAAGGTGTGAAAACTTGCTTTAGTTTTTTCTCTTGAGTGAAATAATGTTGCCTTTTAGTATTTTTTTTTTAATGATTTTATTTATTTGAGAAAGAGTGAGAGATCACGAGCAGGGTGGGAGGGGTAGAGGGAGAGGCAAACTCCCTGCTGAGCAGGAAGCCTGAAGCGGGACTCATCCCAGGCCCCTGGGATCATGACCTGTCCTGAAGGCAAATGCTTAATTGACTCAGCCACCCAGGCGCCCACGTTTTAGTTTTTCTTAAAGATGCTTTCTTTTCTTTGGTTTCGTATGTTTTTCTTCTTAGTAAGGCTGTGTTTTTTGATAGTAGGCTAGGGGATGGAAGAAGCAACGTACTTAAATGAAAAATATTTGTAATTGTCTCTTTGTTTAGTGTCCTAGATTTATTATTTTTTTATTGCCCACCCCCCCCCCCAGAGCAGCACACCATAGTGAGATCAGAGTAAATATCTGCCTTTCTTCAGTGAAGTGGGAAGTGGGCAGTTGGGAAGAAGAGGTGGGAAAGGAGAACCTGTTTTCTCCTTGAGTGCAGGTACCTTGTCAGGCAGATGATCTTTTTTTTTTTTTTTAAACATTTCTTTCTTTATTTGAGAGAGCAAGTGAGAGCACGTGTGTGTGAGTGCTGGGAGGGGCTGAGGGAGAGGGAGAGAGAATCTCAAGCAGACTCCCCACTGAGTGGGGAGCCCAACATGGGGCTCAGTCCCACGACCCTGAAATCATGACCTGAGCCAATAATCAAGAGTTGGACACTTAAGCGACTGAGCCACACAGGCGCCCCTGTGGCAGATGTTCTTTAAGAAAGAGTACGTATGGTAGTTTTGATAGTATGCTGAAGGAAGTGGGTATTTGGCTCAGGGAGTCTTAAACTTGGAATAAAGCATATTTAGAATAGTGATCTTTTCCTAGTTCACAGAGGAAAAAAGTCAATATTAATTTTTTTCAATTTTATATTTCACTCATAAGTTTTTCTTAAGTCTATGGTGTGGTGCCTACTGCTGTTTACTTGCTAGTGTGTAATGGAAGATTGTAAAACAAATGAACGAGAGAGAGAGAGAGGTTTTATAGGAAAAAGAGTTTATGATATTTTGTTTTTTCTTACAAATGTTTGCCTGTAGTTTCCAGTTTTATAGTCATTTTTACTAATAATACTCCTCTCTATGATGTAATACTAATCTCTTAATAATTTCACATTCTGCTAAGAGCACTGTGACTTCCAAATGCTTTGCCACTGGAGTAAGTTGGGAACCATTGATTTAGCCTGCGCTTTCTTGGCTTTACAGGCTAATGGCCTGCCTGTTTGGGAATGTACTTACAGACCAGTGCCATTTCATTTCATTCAAGGAAAATTTTAATGACAAAAATTTTAGCCTCCACTAATAGTCTTCTCTACATGTTTTGATTATTTTATGGTAAACCCTCACCTAATATTAAGCTAAATAGAGTGAGATACTTGGCCTGTACTTACCTCCTTTTTAAATAAACTTATATTTAAAACCCCTCAAGAAAGTTCCTAATTAAGAGCGCTGAATCTAAGTGAGAAGCGAATATTAAAAGTCAGTGGGGGGCGCCTGGGTGGCTCAGTTGGTTAAGCGACTGCCTTCGGCTCAAGTCATGATCCTGGAGTCCCGGGATCGAGTCCCACATCGGGCTCCCCGCTCAGCTGGGAGTCTGCTTCTCCCTCTGATCCTCTTCCCTCTCGTGCTCTCTGTCTCTCATTCTCTCTCTCTCAAATAAATAAATAAAATCTTTAAAAAAAAAAAAGTCAGTGGGAATTGAGCATTGAGTGGGAATCTCCCCATGTTTAATGTTACATGGGATAACTGAGTCTCCTGGTACATATCCAGTGAAATTAAAGCAAATTTTATGGAGTTCTCAATTTTTCCCAGTCCCCAGATTTCAGTGAGGCCAAGAAATCTGTTTGATACCATGAATTTATTTATTGAACAAGTATTTACTGAGTGCTTTCGTTATACAAAGCATGGCACTAGATTACCTGTGTGTTAGAAATAAAGGGGTGGGGAAATAGGAGGAAACCAAAAACATAAGAAATGGTTCTGACCTTGAAGAGTTGATAGTATGCAGCTGTGGTTTCATTATACATCCTAGTCAAAAAATTGCTACCTTAGAATATTATATGTTTATATTATTTTTTAAAACTATTAGGAGTATAATTGACACATAATAAACTGTACATATTTAAAGGATACAGTTTGATAAGTTTTTATGTATGTATATTTCAGTGAAGCCATCACAATAAAAATACTGAACATATCCTTCAGCCCCATAATTTCCTCTTGACTCTGACTCTCTAATTCTCCCTCCTTCCCCATTTCTTGTACCCAAGCAATTACTGATCTGCTTTCCATTACTGTAGATTACATTTTCTAGAGTTTTGTAGTAATGGAATCATACAATATATACTTTTTTTTTTTTTCTGGCTTCTTTGACTCAGCATAATTATTTTGCAGTTCCTCCATTTTGTGTCATATATTAATAGTTAACTCCTTTTTATTGCTCAGTAGTATTCCATTGTGTGGATATACCACTGTTTATCTCTTTATTAATGTAACTTTGATTCTCAGATCTTGGCTATTACAAATGAAACTGCTGTGAATATTTGGGTACAAGTCTTTGTATGGACATGTTTCCTTTTTCTTGGGTAATTACCAAAGAGTGACTGGATCAGATAGGAGGTGTATGTTTAACTTTTTAAGTAATTATCAAACTTTCCCAAACTGTTGTAGTTTTACATTCCCACCAGCAAAGTCTGAGAGTTCCAGTTCTTCCTGCCTACATTTGATATTTAATTTAATTTTAGCCATTGTAATACATG
Organism: Eumetopias jubatus; assembly: GCF_037043125.1. Classification (NCBI taxonomy): domain Eukaryota; kingdom Metazoa; phylum Chordata; class Mammalia; order Carnivora; family Otariidae; genus Eumetopias; species Eumetopias jubatus. The sequence goes on from NW_028274813.1 coordinate 48,375,620, forward strand.
TCAGCAGTATTTTGTAGTTGATTGTGTATATTTTTAGAATGAAATTTGTTGCTTTTTTTTCAAACTGAATTTTAACTCTTTTTATAACAACAACAAAACTTCCAGTATTCTTAATTGATGTTTGAGGCATTTGCATACTTGCAAAAATTTTGGCAATAGAATGAACAATTTGGCATAAATAAATGTCATACCGTGTAGCCAAAGGGATTTATTTCTACATTGTACCAAAAACTCAAATGTTAATTGATTTAAACAAATGCACTGGCAAGATTTTTTATTTGATTTTGAATATGGAGAACTGGAAAATATAAATTAGGAAATAGCACTTCTGAAACTTGTCAAATCTAGTGTTTATCTTGGTATAAGATAATTTAAAGTTTAATATTTTTATGTGTTTATACATGGATCTATATATAGTATCATGACTATTCTTTTTACAGTGTATGTATAAGGAAATACCTTCTGGCAATTTGAAAATATGGTGTAACTAAAATACAGGTCTGACTTGTTACTCTACTGTTAAAGACTGAAAATTATTTTAATTGCTCTTTTTCTGACTAGTCTTTCAGAAAAATATGGTAGGTTAGTTCTGATGTGGTAATTTTGTTTACTGTCTCTTAGGGTGCTGAGATAGTAAATACTGTGCAAGTACGAAGTATGGTTAACTTCCATTGTCACCTTGATGTCCTATTAGTATTTATGTGTGGGATTTTAACATTATATATTTGTTTTTATGACTTTTCATATTTGCAATTACTTTAAGTGTGGCATAAGAAATTTTGATGCTCACTGTTAAAGTTGCTTTGCAGGTTATTTACCAAAATCATAATCACAGGAAAAAAAAATCCATTTGGGGCGCCTGGGTGGCTCAGTTGGTTAAGCATCTGCCTTCAGCTCAGGTCATGACCCCAGGGTCCTGAGATTGAGCCCCGCATCGGGCTCCCTGCTCGGCGGGAAGCCTGCTTCTCCCTCTCCTACTCCCCCTGCTTGTGTTCCCTCTCTCACTGTGTCTCTCTCTGTCAAAAAAAAAAAAAAAAATCCATCCCAGTTAGACATTATCTTAATTCTCATGCACAGTCACTTTCACTGAGTAGAGCACTTGGCTTTTATGGAAAGATGTTATAAGAAACAGCCTTATGAATGCCATTGCTAAACTTCCAGTGTAAATGCTTTTCTTTTTATTAAAAAAGAAGAGTCTTTTAATTCTTTGATCTAATAGAAATACATGGTAAGAAGTAATTAACTTCCTTCTTATCATGTTAAAGAAGTGCAGGAGATAAGAGAAAATATTTGTTTTCTCCAAAATCTATTTTGAATTTATAAAGAAATATTATAAAGCCTGGCTTTTTGGATGTTGGTCCTTTATAAGTATCTAACTGCTTTACTTTAAACTCCTCTTTTCCAAAGTCCTTAAAAAAGTAGTATGTTATCTCTAGTTTTATGTATCCTCCTTTTTCCCACTTTCTCAGTTCATATTATGTTTCTTTATAAGTTAGTATATTTTATCAAAATTATTCCTGAAAATAGAAAGATAACTAATTTTATAAGGCTTATAAGAAAAATAGCAGTACCTCCTCCCATTCATGAAATTTTTTGCTTTCCAGAGACAGTCACTTTTAACTTTTCCAAGTGATTCACTTCAGTGTTCTGTATCTCTAAGGAAAAAAATTGCTATTTCTTGATTTTTCTGTTTCGGCTATTATCTGTTAACGTCCTACCATGGAAGGTAAAGATTTAATATTCTTTCTTTTTTCTTAAGTTTTTATTCATTTTGGAGAGCGGGAGTGCATGAGCCGGGGGAGGGACAGTCAGAGAGGGAGAGAGAGAATCTCAAACAGACTCTGCACTGAGCATGGAGCCCAAGCGGGGCTCAATCTCACAACCCTGAGAATATGACCTAAGCTGAAATCAATAGTTGGTACTTAACTGACTGAACCACCCAGGTGCCCCTAGTATTCTTTAATACACATATATATTTCCCTCCTCCAACCATACACACCTTATCATATATACATACTTCCTGCCTCACTGCCCCCCGCCATGCCATGGTTATATCTTCGTTTTGTTTGGATCAGTATTCAAAGTTTACATTATTATGACTGTAAATGCTGTTATAGGTAAACCACTTTTTCTTTCCTACCTAACCTTTTACTGGAGTTAGTAATTGTCTTGTTTTGTTTGTGTAGTTTTCTATGTGGCGACTAATTCAAGCTTAAACTCGTACCAGTTGTCTAAATATCCTCTTAAGATTTTTAGATCCATCAGATGCTCTTATCAATTTAATCTTCTTTAAAGTTTTTATTTGTTTATTTTAGTAATCTCTACACCCAGTGTGGGGCTCGAACTCATGACCCTGATGAGATTGGGTCACATGCTTGGGGAGATCAAGGTTGTGAGATCAAGTGTCATGTGGGCTCCACTCTGTGCTCAGCGCAGAGTGTGCTTGAAATTCTCTCTCCCTCTTCCTCTGCCCCTCCTGCTCATGCTCTCCTTCTCTCTCTAAAATAAATAAATAAATCTTAAAAAAAAAAAAGTCTCAAGCTCTTCGACTGAGCCAGCTAGGCACCCCTTAATTTCATCTTTTTGAGACAGTTTCTCCCAGAATCTTCTGATCTTCTCTAGTCTGGACTGGTGACCTTATGCTTGTTGTACATGTCTCATAATTTCCCTTCACTTTATCCTGGGTACTCCTTTGGCCTTGATTCCTTCATTTCTTATATACTATATTTTTCTCTTGATTTATACTCTTGTTTTACTGTGGTATAAACTATAAAAGCTTAATGAGAAAGAGTGCATGAGAGAGAAAAATTTTTGACCTGTTATGTCTAAGCATGTCTTCATTTTACCATGATATTTGATTGATAGTTTGTTAGGAACTTCTTCTAAGTTGGAAATCTGCCTTCTAGCTTCCAGTGTTACGGTTGAAGTCTGGAACTAGTCTAATGTCCACATTGTATATGACCTGCTTCTTCCCTTCACCCTAAGCTTGTAGGATATTCTGTTTCCATTTTAATTTCATTTATTAGCTGGGGACTAGCAGGGCCCTTTTGACTTATTTTATTGTAATTTCATCCTTCCATTTTCTGTTTGCTAGATGATTCTCCAACTTTTTAAACTTATTTATGGTGAAGTAGTAAAACAGTCAAAAATGCATAAAACATAAATATACAAAGATAACCATTTTTATGGTAATCACTGCCTTGGTTTTTCTTTTATAGTTTTACCATTTAAACATGTGTCTCTAAATGTTACAGCTTAATTTTGTCTGATCTTGAAGTGGAATTCCATTGTATGTATTCTTCTTGTCTGGCAGCTTTCTGCCAACAATATTTCGAAGATATAGCCACATTTTATGTAGCTATAGTTACTCAGTTTTCTTCCTGTATTCCGTTGTATGAACATGCTACAGTTTATTCCACCTTTTTTTTTTTTTTAAGATTTTATTTATTTATTTGACAGAGAGAGACACAGCGAGAGAAGGAACACAAGCAGGGGGAGTGGGAAAGGGAGAAGCAGGCTTCCCGCGGAGCAGGGAGCCTGATGCAGGGGGCTCAATCCCCGGACTCCGGGATCATGACCTGAGCCGAAGGCAGACGCTTAATGACTGAGCCACCCAGGCGCCCTGATTTATTCCACTCTTAATAGATATTTGAGTTTCTAGTTGGGAGGTATCACTAATGTTACTTAGGAGCCTTCTTATACGTGTCTTCTAGGAAACCTGTGTGCTTATTTCTCTAGAACAGTGCTGTCCAATAGAAATATAACATAAGTCACATATGTAATTTTAAATTTTCTCATAGCCATATTAAAAAAGTAAGAAACTCATGAAATTGATTTTAATACTATATTTCATTTAACTAATAAATCTAATCATTTTAGCATATAATCAATATAAACATTGAGATATTTGACGTTCTTTTTTTTATACTAAATCTTTGCTATCTGGCATGTATTTTACACTTAAAGCCCACTTTATTCCAATAGGGCTACATTTTAGGTGCTCAATAGCCATATGTGGCTAGTGTCCGCTGTGTTGGACTGCATAGCTCTAAAGAGAAATATCTCCAGCAGTGGAATTGCTGGGTCATAGGGTATGCATATCTTTTTTTTAATTTTTGATTTTTTAAATTGAAGTATGACTGACATATAGTATTGTCTTAGTTTTAGGTATATATACTTTATGAAGTGATCTCAATAGGTTAGTTGCCATCTGTTAACATACAAAGTTTTCACAGTATTATTGATTATAGAGTACTGCATATCTTGCACTTTAGTAGATAATGGCAAAAACTTTTTTAAGTGATTGAGCCAAAAAACTAAAAAATAAAAATAAAATGAGCCGTTTTGCACTCCAGTGGCAGTGTGTTGAGAGTTCCCATTGTTCTACGTAATCACTAATGCTTAGTATTATTAGGCTTTTTAGTTTTGCTCTCTGATGGGTGGGTAATAGTTTTCATTGTGGTTTAATTTGCACTTCTCTCATTACCAAAGAGCTAGAGCTCTTCTTGGTCATTTGAATTTCTTTTGTAAAGTGCTGATATGTTTTTTTTGCCCATTTTTTTCTATTGGGATTTTTTTTTTTTTTTAAGTAGGCTCCATGCCCAACATGTGCATCAAACTCAAAACCCCAAGATCAAGAGTTGCATACTCTACCGATTGAGCCAGCTGGGTGCCCCTGTATTGGGATTTTTATCATTTTTTTTTCTTTTGAATTTCTAGTTCTTTATATGTTCTGGATGTGAGCCGTTTTGTTTTATGTGTCACATAAATCTTTTCCAGTGCTAACTTGTCTTTTCACTTCCTTAAAGGTCTTGTTGAACTTAAGTTTTCATTTTTAATTTAAAGTTATGTTTATCAGTCCTTTCCTTTCTGGATAGTAATTTTTGTGTCTTGTTTAGGAAATCCTTTCCTATCCTGAGTCATGAAGATAATATCTTGTTTTATATTACCAGTTTATTAGGTCCTTATGTAATAGTTCTAAAATATCCAACTAGAATTGTTGTTTGTGTACAGTGTGAATTGGAGTTGAGTATAATTCTTCTCCATATGGGTATCCAGTTGTTCACTATTTATATACTTCCTCGCCTCCCCATGACCACACCCTCATACCCTGTAGTACTAGCTTTGTTGTAAATCAAGGGTCTGTATATTTATGGGCTTGTTTCTGTATTCTCTCTTCTGTTCCATTCGTCTGTTTGTCTGTCATTATAACATCACATTCTTACTGTAGCTCTGTAATAAATCCCAGTAGCGATTACAGCAAGTACTTCTATTCTTTAAGTGCCTGATTTTCTTAGCCTTTTGCAATTCCATGTAAGTTTTGAAATTATCTTGTCAATTTCAGCAAACAGACTTTTTGGTTTTGACTGTGATTTTAAGTCTGTGGATCAGTTTGAGAATTGATATACTTACAATATTAAGTCTGATAATTCATGAACATGCTATTATATTTCATTTATTAGGATCTTTTAATTCCTCTCAGAGTCTATAGTTTTCTCCCCCAAGGGTCTTATACTTCTTTTGTTAAGCTGTATTTCAAGGTACATGATACATTTTTTATTCCATTGTAAATGATATTATTTAAGACTTTTATCTTTCATCTTTGTTGTGTTCCACAGAAATAAAATTTTATTTTTTTATGAATTAAAATAATTTGGGGTGCCTGGGCATGTTGGTTAAGTGACCGACTCTTGATTTCAGCTCAGGCCATGATCTCAGGGTTGTGGAATTAAGCCCTGCCTCAGGCTCCTCTCAGTCTGCTTGAGATTCTCTCTCCCCTTCTCCCTCTGCCCTTCCCCCTGCTCGTGCACTCTCTCTCTCTCAAATAAATAAATACAATCTTTTTAAAAAATAATTTATCTGTACAATATTTTGATTTTCCTTCATGAGTATATTAGTCTGGTGTCTGCAAAGAAACAGAAACACATGCATACTCTCTCTCTCTCTCTCTTCCCTCTCTCTGTCTCTCTCTAATAAAGGTAGAGGAGTCCAAAATCTGCAGTCAGCTGGAGACCCAGGAGAGCTGATGGTATAGTCCTAGTCCAAGTCCTAGTTTAAGGCAGAAGACCAAAATCCTGGGTCAAAGACTGGCAGAGAGAAAGAATTCTTTCTTGCTCAGCCTTTTTTATTTAGGCAGGTCCACTCACAGTGGGGAGGGCAGTCTGCTTTACTCAGTCTACCAATTCAAATGTTAATTTTACCCAGAAACCCTCATAGATACACTCAGATATAATGTTTAGTGTCTGGGCACCCTGTGGCCCAGGCTAATTGACACATAAAATTAACTATCATAGTGGGCAATCAAATCACCTGTAAATCTCTTCCTTTCTAATTCTTACACTTTTACTTCTTTTTCTTGCTGGACTGCACTATCCAGGACCTCCAGTACAATATGGAATAGAAATGATACAGCGAGTATCCTTGCCTTTTTCCTGATACAAAAAAAAAGCTTTCGGTATTTCACCATTGACTATGATGTTTATTGTAGGGTTTTTTTAATAGATATCCTTTTACTAAATTAAGTTCACTAGGAGATTTTATTATGAATGAATGTTGAGTTTTTTAGATGCGTTTTTAACTAAATCATTGATATTATCATATTACTTTTCTTTTTTAATCTGTTAGCATGGTGAATTATTTTGTTTGATTTTCCAACATTAAATTAACTTTACATTCCTGGGATAAACCCACTTGGTTGGTCACATTTTTTTTTATATGTATTATGGAATTTAGTTGATATTTTACTTAGGCTTTTATTTCTAGGCTGATGAGTAAAAATGGCTTATAATTTTCATCTTTTTTTTTTGAGTTTTTATATCAAGGCTAGTCTCACAATAAGTTGGGAAGTCTATTTTGTTCTTCTTCCAGTTTCTTTCTTAAATGTTTAAGTTTGCCAGTAAAGCCATCTAGGCCCATATAATGAGCTATAAAAGCAAGTCTCAACAAATTTTAAAAAACCGAACTCCTAGGAAGTATGTTTTCTGACCACAATGCAATTATTCTAGAAATCGGTAAAAAAGGGAACTTAAAAAAATACCATATGTTTAGAAATTAAGAAATATACTTCTAAATTCTAAAGGTCAAAGAAGAAACCATAATGGAAATTAGAAGCTATTTTGAACTGGATAATTAAAAAAAAAATCTATTTTTACAAAAGTAGATCTTAGACCGCGGGAAGCCTGCTTCTCCCTCTCCCACTCCCCCTGCTTGTGTTCCCTCTCTCGCTGTCTCTCTCTGTCAGATAAATAAATAAAATCTTTAAAAAAAAATAAAGTTTTCTATTACTTTCTGCTCTGTGGGTTAAGAAAAGTTTACAGAGACCAACAATTAGAGGTGGGTTTTTCCCCCACTTTTTGTGTTTTATGTCTGTATTTGAATAACTATTCTAGTAAAATGTTAATAATTATAAATAAGATTCTCTGAGATTTGTCATAAATATTTTTGCCTGTTCTTTAACTGAGACTTTTTTTTAAAGGTTCAGGAGCAAGTACATCCCAATCTCTCAGCTAATGAAGAGTCTCTCTATTATATTGAAGAGCTGATTTTTCAGCTGCTTAATAAATTATGCATGGCTCAACCACGGACTGTTCAAGATGTGGAGGTAAAAATTATTTTGATATTTCAGAAAGTCACTGAACCATTCTACAAATTAATTTTTTAGTCTATATCATTCTAAATCATTATGGAAACTAAAACCATTGAAATCTTATGTGGAATATGTGCTGAGTTCATTTTCAACAGAGATAGCAAGGCAAATCAATGGGGAAAGGAAGGTGTTTAAGCAAAAAAAAAGTGCTAAAGTAACTGGATAAATTTATGAGAGAAAAACCCTTGAAGCCTATTTCACATAAAAATTAATTCAAGATGCATCATAGTCTTAAGCATAAAAGCTGAAACTATAAAGTTGTAGGAGAGAATGGAGAAGAATATCTTCTTAACCTGGGGTTAACCAAATTTTTTTTTTTTTACAGAGGACTCAAAACACAGTAAGTATTAAAGAATAAAATTAATAAAATGAAAAAGGTGTGTAAGTCACAAACGAGGAGAAAATGTTTGTGATATATATTCCTTACAAAGGATTTGTATCCAGAATGTTAACTTCTACAAATCAATAATAAAAAGACACCTTCCTCCCCCAAATGGGCAAAAGTCTTGAGCAGACACTTCATAGAAAGAAGATATGGTATTGACCAATAAGCACATGAAAAGTGCTCAAGCTCTTTTTTTTTTTCCCCATTTTTTAAAAAATAATCTCTACATCCAGTATGGGGCTCAAACTCAACCCAGGATCAAGAGTTGCATGCTCCACTGACTGAGACAGCCAGGTGCCCTTCAAGCTCTTAAGTCACAGGGAAATAGAAATTAAAACCATATTGAGATATCATTTCACTCCCCTTTCAAGGGACAAAACTAAAGACTATTAACACCAAATGCATAATTAGAACTCTTACACATTGCCAATGGGAGGGTAAAATGGTATAACCACTTTGGAAAATTGTTTGGCAGTTTCTTATAAACATATGGTATATCTAGCCTATGACCCAGCAGCTTTACTCCTAAGTATTTAACCTAGAGAAATGAAAATATATGTTCACAAAGAGACTTATGTATGTCCAAGCAGTTTTATTCATAATACCCCAAAATTGGAAACAACTCAAATTTCTATCAACAAGAAAATGAATAAACGGGTTGTGGATCATTTATAAAATGGAATACTATTCAGTAATAAAATGAAAGAATGAACTATTGATATGTGTGATACCATGGCTATAATTCACGGACATTATATAGAACAAAAAAAGCTAGACCTCGGAGAGTACATATGCTATATTTCTGTGAAGTTCAGAAACAGCTAAAATTAATGGTGATAGAAATCAGAATGGTGGCTGCCTATGAGTGTGGGGATGGAGATGATAGAAATATTCTGTATCTTTATTAAAGTGATGGATACACAGGTGTAAGCATTTTTCAAACCATTGAATTGTACACTTAAGATCTGTGCATTGTACTGCATATAAATACTGCTTCAGTAAAGGACTAGTAAAAATCTTAAGGCTATTTACTGTTTGATTAATATACAGACACACCTCTAAAAAATTCTGTGAATTAGTGCTAAAATACTTGTTTTGGCTCAGTTTACATGGGAGTATTTTTAGGTTTTTAGAAATACCCATCAGTACAGCTTTCAAAAATTACTTTTGTACTATATTGTTTACATCACCTTTCTTTTGAAAATTGTTTCTGTAATAAGGCAACAACTTCTAGTCTGAAGGAAAATCTTAATTTGGAGTAATTGGGCTATTAAGACTTTTAGGAACTCTTGGAATGAAAGCATTTGTTTCCCTACTCTCAGCTCGAAGACATTAAGTATAAAAAAAAGCATACTTCTCAATAGCTAAATATGCTAAAAGATGAGAACATAATTTTAAAAAACAGGAAGTCCCGCTAAAAATTGGAGTTTGATTCACCTATCATTAGTTCTCATTATTCATGCGAACCACTGGTTAAAATTCAGATTAGATGAGCCATAATAGTAACCTAAAAAGCTTAGATTGTTTTTGCCAGGAGATCTGCTGTTCTGAGCTTTGTCACCCACTTGAACTTTTAAAAGGTACATGACATCTCTTTTTAAAATTCTTCTCTATATTTGAAGCTCCAAGGTCAGCAAAAGGAGAGTGACTGCATAATAATAATTAATAATGAGTTAACTGCTTCTGCTAGGTAAATAATTTTAACTCTAGGAACCTTATTGTAAAATCACTGGTGAGTATTTCGTGGTGGTTTTCATCTCTCCTAATGTTACTACTTTTTCCTAGTTCTCGTTCCATCTTAATTATGCTTATGCTTAAAAGCTTTCTGTTTAAATTTCACCTTTTTCTTTACTCATGGGAATTACGTGGAAAAATCTTGAGAGTACTGTTGATCCTTTTTGAAAAAAATTAGTTATTACAGGAATCAGAACATATGTCACTATTATCTGCTAGCATTAAAGATGATAAAATTTAGTTTTGTATGAATTTTCTATTATGAACACTTCTATTAACAATAGTACTGCTGTGATCTGAACAGGAACGTGTTCAAAAGACCTTTCCTCATCCAATTGATAAATGGGCTATTGCTGATGCACAATCTGCCATAGAAAAACGAAAACGAAGAAATCCTCTCTTACTCCCTGTGGACAAAATCCATCCTTCATTGAAGGTAGTAAAAAAAAAAAAAACATTGGGGAAGTTCTTTATCATGAATAATACTTTATAAGATATTGGTATATTTATGTAGTATTTATATAGCATGGTCTATGTTAGTATGTGCATGTACGTGTGTGTACTTGTACATACACATATATACATACATATTGTGTGTACAAATAAAAATACTCTGATAAAATCAGATTTCCTTTCAAATAATATTAAAAGTTATCGTTAAGCAATAATACATCTTTGTGGTATCTTCTGTTGAGTATTACCCCTGACTGATTCTCAACCTCTAATTAAGAAAATATATATTGTCGGGGCGCCTGGGTGGCTCAGTCGGTTAAGCATCTGCCTTCAGCTCAGGTCATAATCTCAGAGTCCTGGGATTGAGTCCCGCATCAGGCTCCCTGCACAGTGGGGAGCCTGCTTCTTCCTCTCCTGCTGCTCCCCCCCCCCCCCCCCGGCTTGTGCTTTCTCTCGTTCTTTCTTCAGCTCTCTGGCAAATAAATAAATAAAATCTTTAAAAAGTAGGGGCGCATGGGTGGCTCAGTCATTTGAGCAGCTGCTTTCGGCTTGGGTCATGATTTCAGGTTCCTGGGATTGAGCCCCGCATTGGGCTCCCTGCTCAGCGGGGAGCCTGCTTCTTCCTCTCCTGCTGCTCCCCCTGCTTGTGCTCTTGCTCTCTCTTTCTCTCTCAAATAAATAAGATCGTTTAAAAAGAAATCTTTAAAATATATATATATATATAGTCAAAGCTGTGGTGAGTTCAGAACTGTTTTTAAATTAATTTGTATTTATCACAGATATTTTTATACATTGGAAAAATAGGCTAGGGAATATTATTTAGTCTATAGAAAATATTTGATGTATATGGATTTGAATGCCCCCTTGGTAGCAATTTCAAAACATCCCCTAACTCCGCCCTCATATGCACATATCCTCTCCTCAATACAAACCACTGTCATTTGGGGATATTGGTTACAGGTCCTTGAAGATAGCAGATACTTGTCAAATGGGTTTTGGGTAATGTATTTATTAAGAGGTTTTCAGTGAAGTCCTGGCCAAGATTTCTTGATACTAAAGGCAGATTTGTTAGATTAGATGTCTCTTTAAAAAGCCTCTGATACTGGGGCCAGTTGCTCATTCTGTATCCTATGATACCTGTAACTTTAGACATTTGGTTTATAGAAAGTTTGTAAGCAAGAATGTTGGATAAAATTTTTCAGTGTTTAACTGATACTTGACAGTGCCATTTTTTAGAATTAAATTGTTTGTTCTTTCCACAGGAAGTTTTAGGGTACAAAGTGGACTATCATGTATCCCTGTATATTGTGGCTGTACTAGAGTATATCTCAGCTGATATTTTGAAGTTGGCTGGTAATTATGTTTTTAATATCCGACATTATGAAATATCTCAGCAGGACATTAAAGTGTCAATGTGTGCAGATAAGGTGAGTGTTAAGTGGTATTTAAACTTAACTTGAATAATAGTGACTATATGTCACCTCTACCTCTGTCTTTTTTATACATGTTTGTATTAGTAATTTTAATAATTCCTGGTGTTGGAAGACAGAAAAATGCTGGTGTTTTAGACAAACCTTGATACTTTCAGCCTATGACAGGATGGGAATCTCCCCCTCCCCACCCCATCAAGAATCTTTTACCTACAAGAGAAAAACAGCCAAAGCCTCAAACCAATTTAAGAAAAGTAGTTTGAGTTTTATCTTTTTAGAAAGAAAATATATACAGAGCATTCAGGTACTTATAAGTAATTTTGAAAAACATACTTTAGTTTCATAGAATAGTGGGGCACAGCTAGAGAGCAGAAGACTGCAATGCCTGTGTTTCTTCCTTCTGATACTGTTTCCGTTAGTTACCTTGTTGCTTCCTGGCTGTAAGCCTCTGGGGGAAGAAACTGAGTCTCTTTATTTTCCTTCTACTTTTCTTTCCTTTCTACTTTTTTTTTTTTTTTTTTACTTTTTAAATAAACATTTTTGGGTATCTCTCAATGTGCCAGTCACTGCCCTGAGCTGTAAGGATCCAGCATTGAACAAGACAGCAGTCCCTGTGTTAGAAGGAATTTATTTTAGTGGGGAAAGAAATATGGTAAAAAACATAATAATTGCCACACAGTGTGATTAAAAACTAGTATAAGCCAAAGTGCAGTGGAGAAAGTGGTCACTTCTGACCTGGGGGAGACCAGGAACACTTCATAGAGAAGGTGCCTAAACTAGACCACTAAGGGTGAATGACTCCTAGAACTTGGCACACGCCAATGGTTCTCTACTTTGACTGTACATCAGAACTACCAGAAAGAATACTGATGCCTGCATCTTACTCCCAGAGGTTCTGATTTACTTGGCCTGGGTTAGGACTCTAACCCTCAACATATTTTGAAAGCATCCCAGGTGATTCTGATGTGCAGTTATTGTTGAGATCTACTCTAGTCTGCCTTGATCTCAAAAATGATTTTTCACTTGAATTTCATAGTAGAGATTCCTAGATATTTCTATTTTGACTTCTAAAATTATGATTACATGCTTTAAAAAATTTTTTTTCTATCTCAGACTTTAGAAAAGTTGCAGGTGCAATAAAAGATACTCCATTGTGCCCTGAACCACTTGAGAGTAAGTTGCCAACATAGTTTACAAACAAAAACATTCTTCTGCATACCGTGGAATGACAGTGGAATGACAATCAAAATCCAGGAAATTAACTTTGATTCATTATACTATCTAATTTTCAGGCCCCATTCAAGTTTTGCCAGTTGTCCCAGTGATGTCCTTTATAGCAAAATGATCCAGTCCAGAATTAGTCATGTATCTTTCAGTCTGGGATAATTCCTCATAATTCTTTAACTTTTGTGGCCTTGATACTTTTGAGGATTACAACTAGTTATTGTTTAAAATGTCCCTTACTGGGGCTTCTGGGTGGCTCAGTCGATTAAGCAACCGACTCTTGATTTTGGCTAAGGTCTTGATCGCAGGGTCGTGAGTTCAAGCTCCACATTGGGCTTCACGGTGGGTGTGGAGCCTACTTAAAAAAGGAAAAAGTCCCTTACTTTAGTTTTTTTCTGGTATTGCCTCTTCATTAGATTCAGGTTATGGATCTTTGGCCAGGAATATCAGAGAAGTAATGCTGTACTCTTTTCATTGCATCTCTCCCATGGCACACAATTTTGATGTGTCCCATCACTGGTGATTTCATTTTGATCACTTGATTAAGGGGTTGTTTTCCAGGCTTCTCTGCCTTGAAGTACTATTTCCCATTTTGTAATTAATAAATATTTTGTGGAATATTTTAAGATCGTGAATATCTTGTTCCTCATTGCACTTGAAATTTATTCATTTATTTTAATATAGGCTCATGGATTCTTACTTAATATGCTTTCCATTATTTCATTACTTATTTTGATAATTCAAATTGTCCTAGATCTGGCCAGTGGGAGCTCCTTTGTGTTGGCTTCTCTGTCTGTATCATTCTTTGAACACTTCCTTTTGACAGAAGATGTTCCAGGTTCAGCTTTTCTTTACATGCTGCTCACGCCTGGGATTAGTCATTTTCTAAAATTCCAGGTTCCTTTTAGTAGAGAATGGTATTTAGAAACCAAGATCTGGGTGCTAGATAAACTCACTGCTATTATGGTGTACATGTATGTTCTGGTCTCTAGATGCCAGATTTGGGGAGTGTGTGTGTCTATACATTATATGTATACAACACATCTATATTTATTTCTTATCTATGTTTTTCTTGTTATGGCAGCCCAAGAAAACTAATACAGGCGTGTACTTTCACAAGTTGTTTATTTTCCAACATAGGTGATATGTTAGCACCAACCTACATTTAAGTGGGGGTGGACCTGTAACGCAGGTGGTAATTCAGTTCTGCTTAGAAGATAGTATTTTATTTACCTATTTCTGAGTGGGTAGAACAATTTTGGGAAATCTGCTTTACCGTTCTCTCAGGCTTAAGCTTCTAACTCAAGAACTACCCTGTGTCTACCAAAAAAGAATTATCTATCTTTATATGAATTCACAGATCTCTCCAATCCAAAACTAATACCACAGGGTTCATTTTAGCCTCCCCTTGTTCATATTTATAACTGTCTTCTCTGACAGAAATCTGGCTCCCATTTTCCTTAATATATTTTCTTATTTGATCTGTTCTCCTGTATGTAACCAGTCTCCTAACAGTCCTCTCTTCCTGCACTGGTACAGGCACCTTCTTTAACTGCTTAATAGCAGTTGCTGGTATGGTAAATGTGCATTAGAAAAGCATCACACTGTGCTCTATCATGTGCTTCTACAATAGTATCCTTTTCTTTTTCTCCAAGTTCATATAGCTTTCTTTACAATAAGACAAAAAGTACTACTATTTTGAATGCCTACTCTTTGCCAGACATAGTTGTATGCATTTTATGTACATTACCTCATTGAATTTTTTCATCAGTTACATTTTACATAGAAGGAATCTGCTTTCAAAAGAATAAATAACTTGTCTGTAATCACAGGTGAGTAAGTGGTTGAACCAGGATTTTGGCTCAGATTGTTGTCCTTCAAAGGTATGCTCCTTTTTGCTATTATATATGTGTGTTTTTGTGTGTGTATGTATTTATATACACACATTTATATGTATACACACATATATTTCACTGTTGGGTTTATCTTATTTCTATAAATATTTACTTATTTTTGCATATCCAGTTTTATTTGGATGTTTTTTTCCCTTCAACTTTTCATATTTCTCTTATTTGAATTTTCTTATATAAATTAGCTTGTAATGCACACAGCTCTCATTGTTTAATGTTTTAATTCTAAATACCTTGAGACCCTTTTATAAAAGTATGGAAAATAAGTTTCTACATTATTGATTTATATTTGTCAGGTTTTGATGGACATGTTTGACCAGGATGACATAGGTTTGGTTTCTCTCTGTGAAGATGAACCCAGTTCTTCAGGTGAATTAAACTACTATGACCTTGTCAGAACTGAAATTGCAGAAGAAAGGCAGTACCTACGGGAACTAAATATGATCATAAAAGTGTTTCGAGAAGCCTTTCTTTCTGACAGAAAGCTGTTTAAACCTTCTGTGAGTACCTTTTTGGTTTGAAATTTTATGTACCCCAAAAGCAGCTTAAAATCACAAGTAGGAACTTTTTATACTTTATGAGTATATAAAACAAAAATATTCTATTATGTAGTAGTTATAGTTTTTAAAATATGTGAATTGTTCTACATTAGGGGCAGTGACCGTGAACGTTAGACACAAGTGCACACAGCTGCTCTGATTAGAAAGGGGGACTACACGGGGATGAAATCTTTCTGCTATGCCGGATTTGAGGTTTATGGTCATTCGTTTGAACGTAGTGAAAAAGATGTATGGTCTGGAAAAGAAAGACTTAATACTTTTTCATGTCTTTTGCTAAGTACTTTAAGGCAGTGGTTTAAAGTTGTAACAGTGGAACTTTTTAAGGAAAAGTTTATGCCGAGTGCCACCTAAACAAAGGCAGAACTCCTCCATTGGGGCGTGGGACAGACGCGATGGCAGTAGGGTGGGAGCCTCGTCCTTTCTCTTCCCTCTAGCTTCTAAAGTCAACTTAAGGAGTACAGCTAGACAAATACTGCCTTTTTAAAAAAAGTTTCTTTTTCTTTCCTTCCTTTATCCCATGATTTATTTTTCCTTAGATGTCTGTGTGTCTGCCCTTCACTTTAAATACTCAGCCTTTTTTCTACCTCCTGATTTCCTCCCCCAAATAACTATTACATGAGTGAATGTGCAGACACAGCTGGCTGAGTGTTTAAGATTAGGAAGTGATTTAGCCTCTTTGATTCTTTTCCAAAAGCATGAGTTTCAGTGATAATATAGGGTTTTTTAGTTGGCTTCCTTTTTTTTTTTTTTTTTTTTTTGGTACTTATGTTTAATGTTTTGTAGCAGCTCCCACTGGACACACTGCATTATCGCATTTTGTCATTTTCAAAGTACTCTTTTACGTGGCCCTTGTAACACTCCTTTGAGATAGAGGAGACAGGTATTATAATCTCTACCTTACTGAGATAAGGAAATTGACACAAAACGATTATGACTTGGTAAGTTACAGAAGTTGAACTTGAACTTGAGTTCTTTTATACCACAGTATAATTGGTTCTATCTAAGAATAAAAACCTAACAGATGCTAGTAGCTTATTTTATCTTCTTTGGCTTTTCTGTGTCCCATTAGTTTTCATTCTTCAGGAATTAATTTTTATGGGGTCTCTTCTCATTGATAGTGCTGATTTGATAGAAAATTTCTATTATGGTACTGAAGGGTCAAGAGAAAGAGCAAATTCCTTTTTTCTCTTTCTCTATATCCGTTGTATCTTTTTAAACTTTTTTTAGCATTTAGATAATGGATTTGCTATATTTACTGTATTTTTTACTACTGTATTTTTTAGTCTCAATAGACTGAACTTTTGAGGTAAAGACCATCTGAGATCAGAGCATAGTACTCAGCAAATATGTGATAAAGGAATGAGTGATTTAAAACTAATCTTAATTTACTCCTTTGGCCCTATCCCTTTGTCTTCAAAAAGCTCACATTTGTGGAGGACCTAGTATATGCGAGGAGCAGTTTGTAGAAATCATCTCATTTAATCCTACTAAGAACCTTATGAGGGTAGATAGATATTAATATACCAGCTGTGTGACCTTGAGCAAATGACTTAACTGCTTTGAGCTGGTTTCCTCATTTATAAAAATGAGGATGATAATAGTGCCTATCTAATAAGGCTGTTATGAGATTACATGTCAAGTACTTGTAATAGTGCCTGAAACATAGTAAGTGACCTAATCCAGAGTCACTTATCTAACAAGTGTGGGGTCAAGATCCATGCTCAGGTCTGTCAGGTTCCACAGCATGTAATGTTTCCATTACGACGTGGAAGAGTGAATGATAGTTGGCCATAACCTGCATAATCAGTCATAATGGTCTGTTTGTGTCCAGAAGACTTAACATTTCTTAATCCAGATGTAATTCACACATGGAAGCTTGAATGAAGTCTTAATTCCTCCTCAAATTTAGGATACAGGCCACAAGTTGTGAAACTGGATTGTATTTGGATTAGGAGTCATGTTTTCATTTTGAACCCAGCTTTTATTAACTAGCTCTCTAAGACCTTGATCAAGATTTTTAGCCTCTTAGGCAATTTGAAAATACTCAAATGCCAGGATCCTCTATGTGAAGAGTTGCTTAGATTTATCCATAATAGGAGATTTTAGAATTATTGAACAAAACTATGTACAATTTATATTTCCCAGTAAATTTACTGTATGTAATCCAGGAGGTTTTTTAAATTTCACTTTTATATTCATGATGGATTTTTGCTTTGTTATAGAATATATTACATGTCTTGGAATATATTAGTATGTAATTGGATGAAAATATACCCTTACTACTTATATTACTTATATTTAGCAATTTTTAAACAATATTTCAACCTCACATGTCTTAACTTTCCTTTTTTTCAGGATATTGACAGGATTTTCAGTAACATTTCAGATATACATGAATTAACTGTGAAACTTTTAGGTTTAATTGAAGACACAGTTGAAATGACTGATGAAAGCAGTCCTCATCCGTTAGCTGGCAGCTGTTTTGAAGATTTGGCAGAAGTAAGTTTATAAAAACTACTTTATAATTCTCATTAAAGTCCTAAATAGTGTATTAAAAAATTAGTAAGATATTCTCTGTGAAAACTAGAGGACATTGCTGACTGCTATAAAACAATACTTAAGATTGAACCAGTAGCAAACTAAAATTCCATTGTCTATATTTTTAGTGACACTTATTTTATAGTGTATTTATGATAATATTTATAGTGAAAGTTGGTTGAGTAGTAACATTTAGGATTTTTTTTTTTAATGGCATGTGCATTTAAGGTGAAAGAAAATAAATTCTGTTGACCATAGCTGTTTAGCTTTTATAGATTTTGGTCTTAATTTCCAAAAATTGAAAGGTTTATATTTTAATTTTTTTCCCAACGTGAAAATCATTTTAAGTGATGATTATAAAAATAATGTAGCTCATTGTAAAAGTATTCAGAAAAACAGAGGCAAGTATAAAATGAAAATCACTCAATTTTGCAACACCCAGAGATAACTTATCCTTACAACATATATTATTTAATCCTTAAAAATATTTTTCTATATATAGATACAAACCTGTTTTATTTACAAAAATAGACTGTTAACTATTTTCTCCTGTTCTCAATATATCATGAACATTTTCCATGTTAATAAATAGACTTCCACACAATTTTTTTAATATATTAGTTGAAGTTTAGTTGACATACAATGTTGTATTAGTTTCAGGTGTGTAAGATAGAAATTCAACAATTCTTGTACATTACACAGTGTTCACAGCCATATGTGTAGTTACCATCTGTCACCATACAACATTATTACAATACTGTTGACTCTATTACCTATACTATACTTTTCATCCCTGTGATTTACTCACTAGAAGTTTGTGCCTCTAATCCCCTTCACCTATTTCACCCATCCTTCAACACTGATTTTGAAGTCTGAATTAGTACCATGTTATATGGAGACACCATAACATATTTTAACTCCTTACTATTAATAAATATTTAGGTTGTTTCCATTTTTTGTTATTGTAAACAATATTGCAACAAATATATTTATACTGTCTTCATAGTCTAATAATTAGGATGTATTCCTAGAAGTGGAGTTGTAATATTAAAGACGAGGAAATTTTTAGAACTTTAAAACATTTTACCAAATTTACTTCTACATAAGCTCTAATATATGCTGCTCTTTTTCCCACACCTTCACTAACTCTAGGTGTTATTCTATTCATTTTTCCCAGTCTAAGGAGGGGGGGAAAGCACTTTCATTTTTAAAACTAATCATGTTGAACATCTTTATATACTCATTGGCCATTTTTATTGCTGTTGGAAAACAGGTTGTAAAAATGCTTTCTTTAGTTTTCATGTAAAAGAATTGCTAATGTTATAATCTTTGCCTATATTTTTTGGAAAATATAGATCACTTTTATTATATCCATTTTAGAGACAATGAAACTGATAGTATAGAAGTATTCAATTACTGATACCTAAGCAAAATAATCAGCCTTGATTCTTACTAGCAAGTTTTTATATTGTGTTATCTTAGCATATTAATCTGTAGCCTGGTTACTTACTGTTCTCTTAAAGATACCATGGTTCAAAACAATGTATTTTCTAATTTTTATTTTGTTATTGTGGTAAAATATACATTATATAAGATTTGCCATTTTAACCATTTTTAAGTGTATAATTCAGTGGCATAATCAAATTCACAGTATTATACAACCATCACTGCTCTGTTTTTTAAAACCTTTTTATCACCCCAAACAGAAACTCTGTACTCATTAAGCAGTGACTCCCTATTCTTCCCTCCCTCCTAACCCGTGGTAACCTCTAATCTACTTTCTGTCTACATGAACTTGCTGATTCTAGATACTTGATATAAGTGGAATCATAGCAATATTCTTTTGTGTCTGCTTATTTCACTTAACATGTTTTCGGGGTTCATCCATCATAGCATGTATCAGAACCCCATCCCTTTCTATGGCTGAGTAATATTCCATTGTATATATGTATCATGTTTTGTTTATCCATTTATTTGATGATGGACACATGGTGTTTCCATCTTTTGGCTATTGTGAATAATGCTGCGGTGAACATTGGCATACAAGTATCTGTTTGAGTCTCTGTTTTCAATTCTTTTGGGTATATATCCAGTAGTGGATTGCTGGGTCATGGGGTAATTCTTTGTTTCACTTTTTGAGGAACTGCCAAACTGTTTTCCACAGGGCCTACAGTATTTTATATTCCCACTGGCAATGGATGAGGATTTCAGTTTCTCTTATCCTCACCAATACTTGTTATTTTCTGAAAAATACTGTATTTTTTTTGTAAGATTTTATTTATTTGACAGAAAGAGACAGAGCAAGAGAGGGAACACAAGTAGGGGGAGTGGGAGAGGGAGAAGCAGTCTTCCCGCTGAGAAGCAGGGATCCCGATGTGGGGCTCAATCCCAGGACCCCCACCCTAATGACTGAGCCACCCAGGCGCCCCAAAACATACTGTATTTTTATAATACAAAAGTGAAACAAGACTTTTAGTTGTAACTAAACATTGGGGATATTGATTATTGTCAAGTAATAGGAATTTATTGAAATATAAACATCATACAAAATATGGGCAATTTCTGCTTTGTTATTTTACTATATATTAGTCTTTGCTTTCTTTTTCTAATTTTGAAAAGTGTAGAGTGGATGAAACAGTGGTACCCGGTTTTGCTTCCTTGGAGAGTATCTTAGGTATAAACTCACTTTAACCTAGGTAAGCCTAACTGAAATTTCAAATCCCAAGCGTGTTTTACTAATAAATACTCTTCATTTACTGGGAATAAATGTGCATAAGCATTTTAATAGTTTGATAACTTATGACCACAAATTCAGTGACCTATTTTAAGACCTTGTCATGTATCACTCAAGATCATTACATACATTTAAAAAAATTTCCTAGTTATTGTTTGACCTCTAAAAATGAGAGCAAAAAGTTCTGAAAGTTGAGAACTTAAATAAAAATTTACTATTAAATAATCTGCCATATTAGTAGAAAAGATGTTCTTTAAACCTAACACATTCTCCTTTTTAAAAAAAATAGGAGCAAGCATTTGATCCTTATGAAACACTATCACAGGACATTCTTTCTCCAAAATTTAATGAACATTTCAGTAAGTTGATGGCCAGACCTGCAGTGGCTCTACACTTTCAGGTAAACTTAAATTGAATGTTTGGTTTTTGAGTTTTTTTTGTTTTTATAAAGCAACCAAAGAAATATTTCACCATCTTATTCTTCAAATATTTGTAAGTTCTGGAACCCTTTCATAAAGCACATGAGGAACTAATTAACCAGTCCTTCAAAATCTGTTCATTTTAAACTTGTTTTAGATTGTCTTCTTTTTTGTCTCAAGTTCTTTCAATCTGTCCTTCATGTGGAAATCTTTTATAGAATATTACACATACTGAGTGACTACAAGAATCTGGCACATTCTAGATCTGGGATATAGAAATAATATGCAGAGCTCTTTCAGGATCTTATTCCCTACAGGAGCTGGAACAGAGATCATGAAGAGTGGAGAATATCCTTAATGTAATACCCATACTGACTTCTCTACCAGGCCTGTAATTTAAAGGAGATATATTAATGGGGACTATGCAAATTAATTGGTTCAGTAATGCAGTTAGATGAAATGAAAGAAAGTGAAGAGACAGAATTACATTTTTACCCTTTCAACACTTAACAAAGGTTACTTTGGCATTGATCCTTGATTACTTACTGCTGTAGAGACATCCTGCATCTAGACTAGCTCTTCTCCCTTAGCATATGAATATGGCCTTTATTGTCCTAAAACAAGCAAATAAATAAACAAAACTTCCTTCACTCTAGCTGTTGTCCCCCTTTTCATTTTTAGCCAATTATCTTCATATTACTTTTTACCATTCTTTATCAAACTACTGCCATCTGTATTCTGATCAGGATATACACTAAAAACTGCTCTTGAAAATGAACTTAATTGTCAAGTCCAATGGATATTTTGATTTCATATTTATGCCTGTAGTATTTGTTCATCCCCTCCTTGTCCTTTTGGCTCCTATGATACTTCCTCCTAATTTTTATCTTCTTTAATTTCTCCTTAGTCTACATAATTGCAGATGTTCTCCAGCTTCAATTATCAGCCCATTCTTTTCTGCCCCTCTGTACTCTCCTTGAGAGACTTTATCTGTACATTCTGCTTTAGCTGTTTCCTATGTGCTGGTGACTTCCTATTTGTATTTTCAAGCCATAACACTGTTATGAGCACTGTGTGTGTGTATACACTTTCATATAACCAGCTGCCCTTTGAACTAATTCACTTCAGTATCCCACAAGCATTTCAAATATAACGTGTTCAAAACTGAACTTACAATCTTCTCTCTGCCTTCTTTACTGTGAATTCCCATTATTATCTACTGTATTCAATAACTTGCCAACTTGGAATAAAAATTACACCCAATTTTCAAAATTTACTTCAACAAAGGAATAATTTTCTTAAGCTAAATCCTATATATTCATATACCATAAAGTAAACATTAGTTAAATGGGACAATGTACTTACAAGATCTTTGCATAATCATTAAAAGCACTCACAACGTTTGTTTCATTTCTATTTTATTAGGAATTCTTACTGTGGGATTTGAATGTTTAGGATCCAATTATTTAACTATTGCTCCAGATATTTAGTGAAATTTAAAGACTTAAATAAAACCCTTTTTCACGCCAAACTCACTTGTACTGTATTAACTTTAAAAAGACCCATTCAGTGAAAGGTGAAGAAGGTAATGCTTCATTAAAAAAAACATAAAAAACTTTTTTAGAAGATATATAGCACACTTGAAGAATATTAGCATTAGAGTCAGAACTTCTGGCTTTGGGTCAATCAATAATTGTGTTATCCTGAGCAAGTCACTTAACCTCTGAGGCTTAGTTTGCTCATTTGTGACATGAAGATAATGATATCTCTTATGGTTTTTGTGAAAATCAAATGGGAATACACTAAGCACATTTGGCGTATATTAAAATACTTGTTTTATTTATAGTCCTTACACTATAAATACACATTACATTAGCACTTTAGGATACACTTTAGTAGCCATTTCGGTGCCAATTAACAATATAGCTGATCTTTATAGACTTAATTTTAAAGTTTCATCTTGGTTCCAGTCAACGCATTATATATAAAATATATAAAAATATATCTAGGGTGATTCACATCACTATCTTTCATTAATCAAATGAGGAAAGAAATTAATCTTTAGGAAAATGAGTTGACTGGGCATATCATGGTAACAAGTCCATTGAACAAATTATAATTTAACTTCAGTTAACAATTTTATGAGAATTATGGGAGTGCTTGCCTGTGAGGATACTTTTAAGAAGCATCATGAGATTCTTTCCACATATATTGCTGTTGTCTGTATTTATCTGATGAGGAGAAATACCAGTTTAAATAAGTCAACGTAGTGACATTTAAAATCAGTATGAGTAACTTTTAAATCCCTTATAAATTTTAGAAAATCGTTTATTCTACAGATGATTAGTTTTCAAAACTGGGATATATCTACCCCTAACTATACACTGAGATTTTTCAGGTGATATAAGGGCACAGACAGCTTTAAGGGAATCAGTTTCTAGCCTGGCTGCTACCTTGTTTGTTTTTGTGTTCTCTTTTCCAATTTCTCTTACACATTACGCCTTGCCATATTGAATTTCCCATTATGCATTGATCCAAGGTATAAAATCCTGAAGGGTCCCCACCAGTGGGAACCAAAAACTTGCTCTTGAAGGAGAGTTCATTGAATGCAAAGCAAAAGGGTTTTTAAAAGCAGGAGGTAGGGTAATTATGTTAAAAATAAAAACTCTTAGTAGCTAAAATGTCATGTCATATCTAACTATATCTTGCCATATCTAGGAATTAAGAAGTGAGATCATTTACAAGGGTGAATATTAATTTTTTTTAAAAAGGACCTCATCATTGGACATTAGAATAAAGGAGAGGGGAGGCTTATGAAGTTCTCATACTGTGGGGTACATGTTAGAAACGGTTACAGATTCTTCCAGATGCTTCCTGTACTTCAGACTGTGACATTAACATGTATATACGTTTGACTTTAAGAATGAAGTTAAACTTTCTGAGAAATTGATCTAGTTCTTTATTTTGACAGTGAAGATTGGCTTTGTCAATGTAGTTATATGACAGATATTTTTCATAAAATAAGCTAAATCTGAAGTTTATTTGTTTGGTGAAACATATTTAAATCACATCTACAATGTACAGTATCCCAAAAAGTACATCCTTCATAACTACTTAAACATTTGAAATGATCATGTAAAAATATACAAGAGGGTACATAGCATAGGACTGCTGTGAAACTTATTTTCGCTGTATAAGAGATGAAGAAATGTATATATCTACCTAATAACTTAAAAGAGGAAAAAATCCTTCATTTTACAGCACTTTAATTTCCACGTAGAACATGCTTTCCGTTATAGTTTTGGTTAAGTCTGTATCTTGTATTTTTAAAAGTTATTTCTGTTAGGCATTGCTGTTACATATTCTTGATGCCAGAGATATACAGTTATATCTTTTTGCTTTGCAGTCCATCGCTGATGGTTTTAAAGAGGCAGTTCGTTATGTCCTTCCACGCCTTATGCTGGTGCCTGTTTATCATTGTTGGCACTATTTTGAATTATTAAAGGTAAGGTGAAGCCTTCCTCAGCTAAAAGTACCTTCATTTATGAGGCTTAAGAACTAGTTTTTTGGGGTTTTTTTGTTTTTTAAAGATTTTATTTATTTATTTGACACAGAGAGAGAGAGACACAGCGAGAGAGGGAACACAAGCAGGGGGAGTGGGAGAGGGAGAAGCAGGCTTCCCGCCGAGCAGGGAGTCCGATGCGGGGCTCGATCCCAGGACCCTGGGATCACGACCTGAGCTGAAGGCAGACACTTAACAACTGAGCCACCCAGGCACCCCTGTTTTTTTTTTTTTTTTAAGATTTTATTTATTTGAGAGAGAGACTGAGCATGAGCAAAGGGGAGGGGCAGAGGGAGCGGGATAAGCCCAGGGAACCCGATGCGGGACTTGATCCCAGGACACTGGGATCATGACCTGAGCCAAAGGCAGACTTTAACTGACTGAGCCACCCAGGCACCCCAAGAGCTAGTTTTTGATCTGGTCATATTATTTTTAATACCTTTCATAAAAATAAAGTATTTTAAATGTCTACCTTCTTTTCCATGGAGAAAAGCCTATACTTTTTATTTTCGTATCATTTCCAAGTGGTAGATAGAGGAAAATATGTCTTTATCTGCCATTTCATAATAAAATTTCAAAGTACTAACATAGATTACTTTTTTCATTACTTTTTGGAGGCACACAGTAATAGTGATTTAACTCTTATGTAAGTAATTCATAACTTTTATGTATAACATTGTCTAAATTTCCGTCTTGTTTTAACTTATTAAGAAAAGCACTTTTAAAGTTGACTTTTTTTTTTTACCATGCAGTATAGTATTCTTCCTCTCTTAGCCAGGACCCAAGCAACATCTAACAAAAAATTATGGTAAAACTTGAACTCTTTTTATTTATGTATGTATGTATTTATTAAAGATTTTATTTATTTACTAGAGAGAGAGCGAGCACAAGGGTGGGGAGGAGCAGGGGGAGAGGGAGAAGCGGACTTTGTGCTGAGTGTGGAGCGTGACGCAGGGCTCAATCCCATGACCCCGAGATCATGACCTTAGCCGAAATCAAGAGTCAGATGCTTAACTTACTGAGCCATCCAGGTGCCCCATAATTTCAGAATATCTTGCTCGGTAAAATTTTCTTTTGCAACTCTTTAAATTGCTTTTTAGAAGCTAGACATCTTTCTGCCTGAGTATTTTGTATCTCTTCTTTAGGATACCAAGTTGTTGGTTTAGAGACAAACTTTTTAGATTTTTTTCCATCTAACTCTTTAGTAATAATATTAAAGCCAGAATAACTCTGTATCCTGTAGACACCTAGACAAGGAATTCATTTGGTGATTTATAATAAATAGCTATCTCAAGAATTCTTTTGTATGAAGTCTTATTACCCATAATGTGTGATGCTGAAGCTCACTAGCTTTTGAGCACAAATAGATGAACAACTTGATTCTGAATATCTCTATGGAAACTAATGGATCCATAAAGAACGCATAAAAATGATTGCAGCCTTCATATAAATAATACCTTGGCTGCCCCAGATGTACGTTTGGATTTCTAAAATTTTTTGAATAATAATCATGTCTAATTGGAAGTCCTGTCATTAGTCTTATAACTTCCTTCAAATATTTGCCAACATTTAAAAATTCTGGTTTGACTTTATAATTGAAGCTTATTTTTTTTCCCTGTCTGGATGAATGGTTTTTAAAATCTTCAAGGTTGATCTTATAGCAACTATGTCTGCACCTGAGATCAGGACATTAACCATGATGGCCTGACTCATCCTGAGGCCTTAGCTACTTTGCCACCAATTAATCACTAGACTACATGTCCTCTTAACCATTGTAATTAGGACTAGTAGAGTCGGTCAGCTAATTAAAATAAAGAATCAGGGTGCTTGGGTGCCTCAGTCATTTAAGCAGCCACTCTTGATTTCAGCTCAGGTCATGAACTTAGGGTCATGGGATTGAGCCCTATGTTGGGCTCTGCCCTCAGCGGGGAGTCTGCTTGAGAATTCTCCCTCTCCCTCTGCCCCTTCTCCAACTCCCATGCACTCACATACTCTCTAAAATAAATAAATCTTAAAAAAATAAAGAATCATTAAAAATATTTTATACATTTCATTTAAATAACCACAAAACCCCTATAGATAGAGATTTATATGTATTTATGTGTTAATCAGTTGACTTAGGGTGAAATCTTTTCTTTGAACATGAATCTTTCTTGCTTACATCACAAAAATTATCTTCTGTGATTTCTGTTTTCCATTTCTGTTTAGATGGTACATGAATTTGAAGATGTTTGTAAAACAGTCTTGAGTGCGGAAACCGGTTCTTAGAATTTTTCCAAATCTTTTATAGTATCTTCCTTATGCCTTTTTAACGGAGCTTGCCTTTAAAATTACTTGATTGAGTTTTCATATAAATATCTTCTTTTTTTTTTAGAAAAATTTTATTTATTTTAGAGAGGGCAGGAACAGGGTTTGAGGCAGAAGGAGGGAGGAAAGAGAATTTCAAGCAGATTCCACAGTGAGGGCAGAGTCCAATGTAGGACTCAATCTCATGACCCTGAGAGATCATGACTTGAGCCTAAATCCAGTTGGTTGCTTAACTGACTGAGCCACCCAGGTGTCCTTATAAATATCTTCTTTTATACTTCTATTTCTTTGACTTATATAATGAGTACATTACATAATTATAAGCACAACTTGCATAAACATATTTAGAAGCATCTATTACTGGTTCTCGGTAAGCATACAACTCAATTAGTGGGATCAGAAGGGCCTAAATATTCTACAGTGTGGTCCAGTTATTAGCATTTATTGTCCTTGGGAATCAGTCTTTATTTTATACAGTGGAAATAAGAAATGCATTTAACTTCATGACTGTGATACTTTTGGTTTTTTAAAACATTAATTTATATGTCCTTGGGAATCAGTCTTTATGTTATTCGGTGGGAATAAGAAATGCATTTAACTTCATGACTGATAATCTTGGTTTTTTAAAACATTAATTTATTTGTAATTGTAAAATACACATGGCTATTAGCCATTTTAAGTACACTGTTCAGTAGTGTTAAATATATTGGTGTGCAGCCAGTGTGATTGCACATTTGGATTGCTTCTACTTTCTGGCTATTGTAAATAATGCTGCTGTGGGTATGCAAATATCTCCTCAAGAGCCTGCTTTCAATTCTTTTGGATATAGACCCAGAAATGGAATTGCTGAATCAGATGGTAATTCTGTTTTTAATTTTTTGAGGAAACACTGTACTTTATTCCATAGCACTATACCATTTGACATCTCTACCAATAATGCACAAGCATTCCAGTTTCTCTACATCCTCATCAACACTTGATATTTTCTGTATTTTTGGTTTTTGATAGTAGCCATCCAGGTAGATGTGAGGTGGTATTTCATTGTGGTTTTGATTTGCATTTCTCTTCATATGCTTGTTAATCATCTGTGTAAGTTCCTGGGGGAAAAAAAACTTAAGTCCTTTGCTATTTGGTGGGGGGGAGTTGTTTGTGTTTTGTTGTTATAGTTCTTTATATATTCTGGATATTAATACTTTATTATATGTATCAGTTGCAAGTATTTTCTTCCATTTCTGTAGATTGCCTTTTGTGATATTCTGTGGCTCAAGTACTCATCCAAAAGAAATTTCATTTCATGTTAAGCTTACTTTGGATGAGAACCATAAGAAAGAAGGCTGGACCAGTGTAATTTAAGGCCGTCACATTCCTTAGGGAGTAGAAAGCACAATCCTGGCAGTTTTAAGCCTGTTTCAATCTGAAGTATTTCCTTCGGTCATATACCAAGGAAGATTTATTTGTGGACATAGCATTTAAATATTATTCAAGTTTTATTTCCCAGAACCAGAATTTATGATAAACAAGATAGAAAAATAACTACGTAATGAGAAATTATAGCATATTACATATAGTTTACTTGAAATTACCTTTTTTTTTTTTTAAAGATTTTATTTGACAGAGAGAGATAGCGAGAGAGGGAACACAAGAAGGGGGAGTAGGAGAGGGAGAAGCAGGCTTCTCCCCCGCTGAGCAGGGAGCCCAACGTAGGGCTCAATCCCAGGACCCTGGGACCATGACCTGAGCCAAAGGCAGACGCTTAAAGACTGAGCCACCTAGGCGCCCCATTTACTTGAAATTATCTTATAGTACATTGTTGGATTGTTGTTATTCATAGCAATACTTTAAAGTTCATCTTATTGGTAATATATTTCTTTTTTGTTTTTTCAAACGTAATCCTTTTTAAAAAGGATTTATTTATTTTAGAGAGAATGAGAGAGAGTACAGAGGGGTAGGGGCAGAGGGAGAAAGAAGCTCAAGCCCACTCTGTGCTGAGTGCACAGAGCCCGACTAGGGGCTTGATCTCACTGCTGTGAGATCACGACCTGAGCCGAAACCTAGAGGCAGGCGCTGAACATACTGTGCCACCTAGGCACCCCTCAGATTTAATCCTTCTGAGGTTGATCACAAAGTACTTTCATTTTATGTTTTTTTCTCAGATAAATTATAGATTTTTTTCCTTAAGGTATATTTAATCCTTATGTAAGAGGAACAAGAAAATAATTCATTTCCTGATTTATAAGTGACTTTATAATATATTATATTCCAACATATTCTATATTTATCCTTCTGTTGGTAAGAACATATCTGGTCGCAGTTCAATATTGACGTATTCAGGGCCAAGTAACATTATTTTTTTTTCTTTCTTTTTTTTAATTTTCTTAAAAGTTTGTTTGTTTGTTTGTTTGTTTATTTGAGAGACAGTGTGTGGTGGGAGGGGCCGAAGGAAAGAATCTGAAGTAGACTCCCTACTGAGCATGAGCCTGATCCCAGAACGCAGAGATCATGACCTGAGCTGAAACCAAGAGTCTGTTGCTTAACTTCCAAGCCATCCAGGCGCCCCTCAAGTAATATTTTTTAACTCTCTGGTCATTCCTTGGAAATTTAGTCATGGAAGGAATAAAAATTCTCTTAAGAGAACTTAATCCTTCTTAATTTAAAGCTTAACAGGAAGACCTATTAGTAATAATTCTAATGAGGTTCATTGGGAAAGATAAGCCAATATTTCCATAAGAGACGACTGAGTTTCTTTAGGTAATACTTTTACTTTTTACTTTGAAACACAGAAAAGTTACAAAAACAGTTTGGTGTGCTGCCTTCACCTGGATTCGCTAATTGTTCAAAATTATGTAACATTTGCTTTGTCATCGTCTTTGTGTTCTTGTGTGTGAGTATATTATAACATTAAGAGCTTGAGTCGGGCTAAGCTCAGGTCTTGATCTCCTGGGTCATGGAATTGAGCCCCCCACATTGGGCTCTGCGCTCAGCAGGGAGTCTGGGATTCTCTCTCTCTCTGCCCCTCCCCCTGCTCTCTTTCTCTCTCTATAAACAGATCTCTAAAAAAAAAGAGCTTGAGATAATCGCTATTGAAATTAATGTTCTGACTGTTGAAAAAGACTACAAGAAATATTTTGCTACATAATAAATACTCTTTCAGTGCTGACACATCATTCAAGGATGTCCTAGGGAATAATAATGCATTTAATGAATTGAATTTCCCACCAAATTTACTAAAACACTATTTTTATGAAAATGTAGAGAGAACTTTATTATTACGGAAAAAGAATCGATCACATGTATTATTTCACATCAAGACTGAACTCCCAGTATAATGAATTAGAAACAAATTTATAATTTATTATAATTTACCTTTAGGCACACAGACATCCACAGTAGATACAGCATTTTATAGGAATTCAAGAGAAGCATATTATTTCAAGAAGTCTCATAGAGTTAAGAAAAAACTTACATGAAGTGTTAAATCTTGAGCAGGATATACTTATAGACAACTAAGGAGAGTAATGATTATCAGGTAAGCAAGGAATTTATTCTTCAGTCAAATTCATAAGATACTGCACCTAATGAGATATCACTTCCACTTTATTGCTTAGTTTAGGTATTATTGAAAGGGCATTTATTCTCTTTGACCTCTTTTCTAAAGCACACCAAGTTCATTTTATTTCTTAAAATGTGTAATTATCCAGTTTGTTTTAATGTTGACTCATGGTCACCAGATTTAGGCATAGACCAGTATTCTGCATAGTTGTGTGTGGTGTCATTGTAGAGAGGCAGTGTAGTGTGTGGCAAAAAACATGGACCATGATATCAGAATTTCTGGGTTTGAATACAGACTCCACTGTTCATCTTGGGTGAATTACCTAACTTCTCTGTGCATTGGTTTCTTCATCTGTAATATGTATAATGATAGTACCTATCTTACCAGAGTTGTAACTAATATTAAATAAGGTAATGCATAAAAGAACATGCACAGAGTAAAAACTCAGTAAATGTTTGTTATTTGTCTAAACACTTAACAAAATTATGAATATTTATACAACAGTTGTTCATTCTAATTACCTTTGGGTACCTACCATGCAGGTACTATACTAAAAATGAATAAAACCTATGCCAGACTTAAGGAGTTCATGGCTTAGTGAAGAAAATGAATATTTAAATAATCGCAACAAATAAATGTAATAAGTGTCTAAGAAGTAGTACTACAGAATCGCTGAGGGAGGAATAACTAACCCTGTCTAGGGAAGTAAGAAAAAAATTAATATGGGTGTTGAGTATATAGAGATTTATCCTGCTATTCTGGTGTGTGTATGTGTGTATGTTATTTGCTTTTGCGAGCAATGAAAGACAAATGTTGAGGAACTATTGCAGATTAAAAGAGATAATAAATCACAATATATGTAAATCAGATCCTTACGCTGTGCCATGTAAACTTAGGTAGTGCTGTATGTCAGTTATATCTTAATAAAACTGGAAAAAAGAGAGAGCCAGTGAAATCATGACTGTGTCCTGTACTGGAGGGAAAATTACTCCAAAGGACATTACTGGGACATTTGACAAAATTGGATATGCACAAAATTAGATAATAGAATTTCATCAATGTTAAATCTCTTGAAATTGATCACTATACCGTAAAAAAGTATCTGTGCTCTAAGATGCACTGCTGACGTATTAAAGGAGTGAAGGGGAATGATACTATTTGAGGGTAATTTGTGTATCACTTGAGCTTTCCTCATATTCCAAAAACAATCTCAAAACTATTTAGCAGTGGTTCTTCTTCCTTAGCAATGAACCGAAAGGGGATAGCATCACAAACTACTCTCAAATAGTTCAGGGGAAAAAACGGTGCACATATACTCACACATGGACTAATGACGCCTATGTAGCAAAATGTTTAAAGTTGGTGACTCGTGGTATACAGGAATTATTTGCATTTTTTAACTCTTGTATAAATTTGATATTATTTCAAAAGAAAAAAAATTTAAGGGAGAGAAGGGGAAAAGTTTCATAGAGAAAGAGGCGTTTGAGCTGCCATAGAGGCTCATTCACCAGGTGGAGAAGGAGGGCCAGAGGCAGATATGTGGAAAGCCATAAAGATGTGAAGGAGCATGGCTTATTTGCAAGTAGTTCAGTATGGTAATTTCTGTGTCAATATAAGATGTTTAGAATACATTCTTTCAAATGTCTGTAGACAGCTTGGATATTTATTTATCTGATGTTTATTAAATCTTACTGATTATTAAAATTCAGGAAATGTTTAGCAAATTAGTAGACTAAGATTATGGCAGAGCCACTGCTTTATCTACTTTGATCACTAGGAAATCCTATGCTTGAAGTATCCTGAAATATCCTTTAAATACCTTTTTTTTCCTCACTCCTTGACAGCCTTTAACTGTAACATGGATATTTAGAAATGACATGGCCATTTATGTGTAACAGTTTGAGCAGTCTTAAGACCAAATAGACTGGGCGCCTGGGTGGCTCAGTTGGTTAAGCGACTGCCTTCGGCTCAGGTCATGATCCTGGAGTCCCGGGATCGAGTCCCACATCGGGCTCCCTGCTCGGCGGGGAGCCTGCTTCTTCCTCAGACCCTCTTCCCTCTCGTGCTCTCTCTCATTCTCTCTCTCTCAAATAAATAAATAAAATCTTAAAAAAAAAAAAAAGACCAAATAGACTGTAGAAATTTAGTATCCTCATACACCGAAATAAAAAAGCAGCTCTCAGAGAGCCTGGGTGGCTCAGTTGGTTAAGTATCTGACTCTCTATATTGGCTCAGGTTATGATCTCAGGGTTGTGAGATCAGGCCCCGTGTCAGGCTCTGCACTGGGCTTGGAGCCTGCTTAAGATTCTCTGTCTCCCTCTCCCCTCCACCCCTGTTCTCATGCATGCTCTCTCTCTCTCTCTAAAAACAAAACAAAACAAAACAAAAAAACAAAAGCAGTTCTCATTTTGGTAGAATCTTATTATTAAAAATAATTTGAAATTTGGATCAACAAAAGTAGTAAGAAAAAAACCTATAATTAAGCATTTTATATCATCAATATCCACATTTACTAGGAAAATATTTTAGAGTAGAGCTGAGAAGAATTTTTGTAAGAAATCTTTAAAGCAGCAAAATAAGTGATTTTGCCAGTAATTTTCACCTTTTGAAGTCAGAATGACCAAGCACTGATATTTTTCCAAACTTCTTTTGGTATTTTGCCTGTTTTCCCTTCATCCTTTCAATTTTTTATTTCATAATCTAGAGATTAGATTTTAATGATAGTCACTTAAATTATTAAATTGCTGATCTTGTGATAGCAAGACTTCTACATGTATCTCAAAAAATATCAGATGGCTCTGTGTTCTAGAGAATAATTTTTAGGATATATACATGAAAAGTAATGGACCTAGGGAAGCCTGACTGACTCAGTCAGAAGAACATGCAACTTTTAATCTCGGGGTGGTGAGATTAGGTTCCATGTTGGCTGTACAAATTACTAAAAAATAAATAAGCTAAAAAAAAAATAATGGACCTGGAACTCAAACAGTTTTTATTATTCAGTTCCTTGCTAAGGAATGGGAATCATTGCTAAATAGTTTTCAGACTGTTCTTGGAGTATTAGAAAAATTGATCACAAAATTTCTAGTAAGGTGGTTTAAAATCATAAAATAGACTTAAATTTTTAACAATTTTGAGAAGGAAAAAATTTTCAGAAAGAAGTGATTATAAGTTTTCCATGTTCTTGCATAAATGTATTTTTGTATCTGTATAATCTGTATGTAATATCTATATAATTCTCCACTTTGACTTCTTCTGTCAAATTGAACATTGGAGCATCATCCAATCTGAATTATTTATCATAAGCTAAACTTTCTTCCACTTTGAGAGTGAGATAGAAGAAAAATTTTTGGATAAATCCAGTAGAGCCAGAGTTGTTAGAATTAATAATGTGAATTTATAAGCCTTATTTTAAGGGTTAATGAGATAGAATATTAACTTTCATGGCGTCTTGATACTTACTACAATGGTTGAATTTTATGTTGTAAAAAAGTTGAATCTCACAGATGCTGTTTTCAGAAAAGTTTATGATGGATTGGGGTGCCAAAGTTAGCATACTTGATGATATTGTATAGCAAAGATATACAAGCTTTTAGGCATTTCTGAAACTTAAGAACTTAATCATTAGAGAATATGAAATAATTTGTGTGTTTATCTCATTTGTAATTATTAACAAAAACAACATAAGCCTCATGTTTTACATATTTTAAACTATTTTTATGTATCTGAAAAATGTCCAAATGGTGTTCACAGTTGCTTTTTTTCCTGATTGCTGTGGCAGTAGTGCTTTATATCTGTATTATATTTACATATGTAGAAAGAGAGTTGGTTTTGAGAGATCAGGTATACCTGAATAAAATTACAACTGATTTATTAAGTATATTTAAATTCATTTAGAGTTTATGTAATAGTTGTTGCTGTTTCCTCTTTAACTACAAGAAAGGGAAAGAATTAAGCAATGCAGGTTTAATTTTTGTTTGCTTTTCTTAGCAATTGAAAGCATGTAGTGAAGAGCAGGAAGACAGAGAATGTTTGAACCAAGCTATTACTGCTCTTATGAATCTCCAAGGTAGTATGGACCGAATTTACAAGCAGTATTCACCTAGACGCCGACCTGGGTAATTGCAAACTGTTGAAAATATGAATGCTTCTGCATATTTCATTTATATCTGATGCCTCATTTTCTAAAGAAGTGTTATTTGTAGTGATAACTTGCATTCTTGAAAGTTATACTTTTGTTTTACGTTTTTCTTTTGGTCTTTTGGTTGTGGAAAATCGGCATTATCTTATTGTTAAGATATATTTAATAAAAATTTAAAAGATAAATCTAATAATTATATATTATACAAGAAATTTAGGATTCTTTGTAATTTTAGTTCGTATGGCATTTGGAATGAAATACAGAGTTTCTCTAGTACTTCTCTTTCACAGTAATGAAATTGAGGCATGCATCAGCTGTGGCAAAGTTAGAAGAAAGTAAATGCTGTGTGCAAAATCTGGTGTTTGGTTATTTATAATATTGTCACTTGATTTGAGGTAGTCTACAATTAAAGAAATTGGGGTTGCTTAGCCATTGAAAAAGCTAAATTTCTTTATTTTTTTATTTTATTTTTTTTTAGGGATCCTGTTTGCCCTTTTTATAATCGTCAGTTAAGAAGCAAGCATCTGGCTATTAAAAAAATGAATGAGATTCAGAAAAACATAGACGGATGGGAAGGCAAAGATATTGGACAGTGTTGTAATGAATTCATTATGGAAGGTCCATTGACACGAATTGGTGCTAAACATGAACGACATATTTTTCTCTTTGATGGCTTAATGATCAGCTGTAAGCCCAATCATAGTCAGTCACGCCTTCCAGGTTATAGTAGTGCAGAATACAGATTAAAAGAAAAATTTGTCATGAGGAAAATACAAATATGTGATAAAGAAGATACTTGTGAGTGCAGACATGCTTTTGAGTTGGTATCCAAAGATGAAAACAGCATAATATTTGCTGCTAGGTCTGCTGAAGAGAAAAATAATTGGATGGCCGCACTTATTTCTCTTCACTATCGTAGTACACTAGATCGAATGCTAGATTCAGTGTTACTGAAAGAAGAAAATGAGCAACCATTGAGATTACCAAGTCCTGAAGTGTATCGTTTTGTGATAAAAGACTCTGAGGAAAACATTGTTTTTGAAGACAGCCTGCAAAGTAGAAGTGGAATCCCCATTATTAAAGGAGGAACTGTAGTGAAATTAATTGAAAGGTTAACATACCATATGTATGCAGGTATGTGAAACTCATTGCAAGGGCTTAACGTAGAGCTGAGAATCTAAAGGTTTTCAGGGATGTTCAAAAATGCTTGAGGCATGGAAAAAATAGATTGCCTCTGAAATATAAAAAGAATTCTACAGAATCAAAAGGAATAAATAACTAATTAAATATCCCTAAGATATAATATTGTAGGCTTCATTAATTATTAAATATTCATAAAAATTGTATGAATCTTGAATCAGAAAACAATCCTCATTTATCAAGAAATACCATGATTGACAGGAAGACCATGGTGGGAGGAACCAGAAAAAAGAAAAAGGAAGGCCTCCAAAATATGCTACTTGGAATTAATGAAACTGAATAAATTGAACATACAACCTGTTTTATACTCTGTCTTTTCAGATCCCAATTTTGTTCGTACTTTTCTTACTACATACCGTTCATTTTGTAAACCACAGGAATTGCTAAGCTTACTGATTGAACGGTAAGAAAAATATTTATTTTACTTACATTACCATTTCATAAAAAGTTATTTTGTTCCTTGCAAAGTGGTGGCTACATAGCATGTATTCAGGTTGTTTTTGAACATAATTTACTTGGCATTAAATTAGTACTATTACTGTTCTCTTCAGTGTGCTCATTAAAATCTCTGTTTATAACAGGTCTCTCCAGATCTTAGCAATATTTATAGTGGTAATCAGAAAGACCCAATTTTGAATATGTATTTTAATGATTTTTTTGTGCAATAAAACAATACTTCCTTAAAAGAGACTTTTTTACTTGTCACTTTTTTAAATTTTTTAAATTATTTTTTGGATGAACAAGATGATTTTTTTTATAGTGATAAGGGAATAAAAAAGTAGGTTGATATGCTAGCATGGGTGGTCAGGGAAGGCCTCGCCAAGGAAGTGACCTTTGAACTGAGACTTGAGAAACAAAGAGTCAGCCACATAATGCTCTGGGTCAAAGTGTTCCAGGCAGAGGGAGCAGCAGGTGCATGGCTCCAGATGTAACTGAGCAGAGGAGGCAGGACACAGCAAGAATTGGACTGTTTCGCCTCTGGCGGGCACGGCGCAGCCTGGCCTGCTGGGTGTCGGATGTCGTGTGAATTGATGGTAGCAGTTTAAAATAATCCCTGCCAACGGAACCCACTTCCTGGGCATTGACCGGAGCGCAGGGCAGTTCGCTCTGAGGACCCTTAAGGGCTTTTCGAGCTCCGAGAGCCAGTGCTGCAGCCGGCTCTGGGGTGCATCGGGGAAATCAAGACATAATGAAGAGGAGGACACAGACGAAGGCTATGGGAAAATTCTGTTCTTGCCAGTGGCAGAGCGATTCTGCCCGCTTTCACCCACTCTACAGGAATCGTCACGGGGGGTGGGGGGGTGGTCCAGGCGCGCTACATGAAGGCGCCGTTTTAGGACACGCCCCCAGAAAGCCGCTCCACCCCCCCCACCCCACCCCGCCGCCCCGGGAGGACAGACGGGAGGGCGACACCAAGCCTGGGTGCTGGAGTGTGTGGCCGCCTTCGGAGCACTTTTTTAATTGTTTTTAAAGATTTTATTTATTTGAGAAAGAGAGAGAGAGCACGAGCAGGGGGTGGGGTAGAGAGAGAGGGAGAAGCCGACTCCCCGCTGAGGAGAGAGCCCGATGCGGAACTGGATCCCAGGACTCTGGGATCATGACCTGAGCTGAAGGCAGATGCTTAACCGACTGAGCCACCCAGGTGCCCTACTTGTCACTTTTAAACAGACTTTTTATTAAGGAAAATTTCAAGACCTATAAAAGAGTAAATAGAAGGGTATAGTAAGCCATCATCCAGCTTCTGTAATGACCAACCTATGTTTCATCTGTTTCCCTACTGACTTCAACACCCTAACCTCAGGATTATTTTGAAATAAATCCTAAACAATATATTTTATCTCTAAATATTTTCATTTGTATTTCAAAGGTAAGTATTCCTATTAAAAACATAATCACAGGGGTCCCTGGGGGGCTCAGTTGTTAAGCGTCTGCCTTTGGCTCAGGTCATGATCATTGAGCCCCTCATTGGGCTCCCTGCTCGGTGGGAAGCCTGCTTCTCCCTCTCCCACTCCCCTTGCTTGTGTTCCTGCTCTTGCTGTGTGTCTCTCTGTCAAATAAATAAATAAAATCTTTAAAAAAAAAACAAACCATAATCACAATCTCATTATTATACCTAAAAAATTTAACAGTTCCTTTATTATGATTAGTTTTTAAAACTTAAATTTTGGATTGAATTTTTCTTTTTTAGATAGTATCTGGGCTCCAAAATAATTTTGTTTCACATTTAGGGGCACCTGGGTGGCTCAGTCGTTAAGTGTTTGCCTTCCGCTCAGGGTGTGATCCGGGGTCCTAGGATCAAGCCCCCCGTCAGGCTCCCTGCTCAGTGGGAAGCCTGCTTCTCCCTCTCCCACTCCCTCTGCTGTGTTCCCTCTCTCCTTGTGTCTCTCTCTGTCAAATAAATAAATAAAATCTTTAAAAAAAATTTTTGTTTCACATTTAAAAAATTTAGTACCAGAATTTTATTTTGATCTGTGTCATTATGTTGTACTATGAAACTAAGTTTACCAGACTGAATCACTGTAATATGCTATGAAGATCTACTCAGTTGCATGTCAGTGTCCAAAATAAGGAAAGCACATTTCTAAGACTTATATTTTAGCTATTTTTCCTATGATTGGGCAAGATTTCTTTTTTTTTTTTTAGCTTTGATTGTTACCTTACCCACTTTATGTTCTTTAAATATTGTTTAAAATTCAGTTGGAGGCTTCTCTTGTATTTATACTCATTTAAGGAAGTTTATGTCTACTTTCATTTTAATAAAATAAATATTAAGGACAGATTATTAAATATGCTGTCTGTTATGTTAAGGAGGATATACTCCTTACAGATTTTGTTTTTTTTCAAATTTTAATTATTTTTTTAAAGATTTTATTTATTTATTTGAGAGAGAGACAGAAGGAGCACAAGTGGGGGGAGTGGCAAAGGCAGAGTAGAAGCAGACTCCCCACTGAGCCTAGAGCCTGATGCAGGGCTCAATCCCAGGACCCTGTGATCATGACCCAAGCTGAAGGCAGACGCTTAACTGACTGAGCCACCCAGGCACCACCAGATTGTTTTTTTATATAGATTGATCTTTTCCATTGACCTTTTCTATAGATCAGTGCTAGTTATTACTTTTTTTGATAAAAGTAAGAATATTAAACCTTCCTACTGCAAAGCTGGAGGGCAGTTTCTTACAGTATGTAACACTTTAAAAAAATTTTTTTTAAAGATTTTATTTGAGAGAGAGAATAAGAGAACAAGTGAGGAGAGGGGCGGAGAGAGAGGGAGAAGCAGGCTCCCCTCCGAGCAGGGAGCCCGACGTGGGGCTTGACCCTAGGTCCCTGGGATCATGACCCGAGCTGAAGGCAGACGCTTAACAACCGAGCCACCCAGGCACCCAGTATGTAACTTTAAAGGGAAGTTTATCAGTAATTGCACTTTTCACATAAATGGTAGGAAAGAAGGTTGTTTAATTAAAATAATTTTTCTGTTGTCTTTGAAATCCTTTCCATTTGTGTATGAACAACAAAAAATTTCTCTCAATTTCCTTTTTTTTTCTTCTTAGATTTGAAATTCCAGAGCCAGAACCTACTGAAGCAGATAAATTGGCTGTAGAGAAAGGCGAACAGCCAATCAGTGCAGACCTTAAAAGGTTTCGCAAGGAATATGTCCAACCAGTACAACTTAGGTTTGGCCTTAATGTTATGTTTTTTATGTACCATTCAATTTTCATTATATAGTTAGCACATATAAGTTATCTCTTAATTAAGATAGAGGTATTGTTGTTAGACTTCATAGTAGTTAAATTAAATTTCCAAAGTTCTATGTGAAGTTACTCTTAAATGCCCTGAAGAAATTTAATTATTAAAATATACTGTGTTATTTGCATCAGATACCTCTGGCATGTGATATACTGTGCTTACAGACCAGGATACCTATTAAGTAAAAATTGTAAAATTTCATGTGAGTGTGCCTACTGTCAACCTTGCCTCTCCCTCCGCCTTTGTGATCATCTAGTAATCCTGGGCTTTTTCATAGTTTGTAATATTTATGGAATTTTTAGCTCTTACCCTACTATTCTCTCACAAAATATATAGACATTCATTCATCTAAAAAATCAGTAATTTCTAAAAATGTATTTGATAATAGCAGCTGCTAGTTGTTAGGTACTTACTTTATGCCTAAGTGTTTTATCATTTTTATTTCATCCTGACAGCAGTTACTACTTTATATCTGAGGAAAGTGAAACTTAGCAAGATAGAGTAATTTGAGATCAGTCGTACAAAGTGAGCAGCAGGATAGGCTTCAAACCCGTATCTGTCTGACTTCCTAAGTCAGTGTTGTTTTTTTTTCTTACCACTGAGCATTGAAAATTGGAGGCTCCTTTGATTAGTCTTCTTTACAGTCCCTAGTTCTACATGATCTAAATATTTTTTCCTTGTAAATATGAAGGTGCCTTGATTATTGTTAACTAATAAATTGCAACTTTGGAACTGAGTATGTTACTTATTTTCCAGGATAATTGCCACAAATAAATGCAGTTTTACTGGAATGATAGAGCTCCCAGCTATATGTTTCTCAGCCAAAACTTTTAACATGTCATTCTTTGTATAAGAGGATGATACTTTAAAAAGTTTTTTTTAATTAAAAGATGATCTTATTTACCCCATCAGCAGTAATGGAGTAATTTTTTTGTACTAGCTACAGTGCATTTGTACTCCCCCACACTCAGATTAAACTTCTTTTTAAGATTTATTTATTTATTTTAGAAAGAGAGAGAGTGCACACACACGTGGGGGAAGATGCGGAGGGAGAGGGAGATAAGCAGACTCAGCGCTGAGCTTGGAGCCCGACACTGGCTTGATCCCATGACCCTGAGATCATGACCTGAACTGAAATTAAGAGTCCAACGCTTAACTGAGCCACCCAGGTGCCCCTAAAGTATAATTTTAAAGCAATAAATTAATCTGAAGACCTGTTTCACATCATTAAAGCGCTTAGGTTTTAATTAAATACAAATTAGAGACTCTGAGTGTTATATTGGCCCTTGTATATAAAGTTGTTACCATGGTATTAGAAGAGTGAAAGAAGTATAACTGAATGCTTAGGTTTCACTAAAATGTGTTTCTTTACATTTTTTCAGGATCTTAAATGTGTTTCGGCACTGGGTTGAACACCATTTTTATGACTTTGAAAGAGATTTGGAGTTGCTTGAAAGACTAGAATCCTTCATTTCAAGTGTAAGAGGTATATTATTTAAAGGTTTGATTGAATCTTACATTGCGCATGAATTTATTTTTAAATTTGTGTGACTTCTAAGAAGCTAAACTGTTTATTTTTAAACAGCTAAAATAACATTTGGTATGGTTTATAGACTCGAAGGAGCTCACATATGTTAAAACCACCTGAAGTCTTGGAACCTTGCCTTTTCAAGTGTTTTTTTTTTTTTTTTAAGATTTTATTTATTTATTTGAGAGAGAATGAGAGACAACACAAGAGGGAGGAGGGTCAGAGGGAGAAGCAGACTCCCCGCTGAGCACGGAGCCTGATGTGGGACTTGATCCTGGGACTCCAGGATCATGACCTGAGCCAAAGGCAGTCGCTTAACCAACTGAGCCACCCAGGCGCCCGCCTTTTCACGCTTTTTAGGAGAATCTTTTTTCAAAAGAAGTCATAAGTCTTCTTTAATAAACTTAATACATTTAAAATTTTATCTCATTTTAAGGTTGCCATTCTTTCAACTAATTAAATATATGTGCAGTAGTATCTGTTTTCTTATTCTCCTTAATCTTATTCTTCAGTTTTGAATGGTTAACAACTTTTAAAAATAATATTTACTTCAGGGCACCTGGGTGGCTCTGTCGGTTAAGAATCCAACTCTTGATTTTGGCTCAGGTCATGATCTCAGGGTTATGAGATCTCACCGGCATCAGGCTCGGTGCTCAGCTCAGCAGAGAGTCTGCTTGAGATTCTCTCTCTCCCTCTCCCCCTTCCCCTGTTCATGCTCTCTCTCTATCTCTCTCTAAAATAAATAAATAAAATCTTTAAAAATAATATTTGCTTCTCTTGCAAAAGTTTTTGGTGTATTTTTAGCACCTGAAAGATAGGAGTTTCCTACCTAAAATTTTAGCACACAGCCCATAAAATGAAAGTCTAGGCCGTGAACATTTAAACAAATGTATATTATTGAATCAAGAACATTTATCTGACAGGATAAGGCATTAATTAAGAATACTTTGAGCCTAGCTTATCTCATCTCCTACTTGTTCTTACTTAAGGGGAATTTTACTTAAAATAGAGAATATGATTCCTTTGCTTCAACTTTGAGATGTTTAAGATACATTTTTATTATGTTTGCCTTGAAATTGTTTATGATACCACAATAATTTCTTACCTTATATTTTTAGTGAAGATGCTAGACTATATATGATCTAAGAAACTTCTAAAATATACATATGTATTAGGATAGAGCAAGTAAATGGTTATGTTAATGTCTAAAAGTCTTTCTTAAATAAGTTATATTGCAGCATAACCAAATAGTTGATGAAGGAAAGTTTTTTTTTTTAAGACTTATTTATTAGAGAGAGAGCAAGTGGTGGGGGAAGGGCAGAGAGAGAAAATCCTGAAGCAGACTCCCCACTGAGTGCGGAGCCCTATGTGGAGCTCCATCCCAGGACCCTGAGATCATGACCTGTGTGGAAATCAAGAGTTGG